>NW_026285699.1:0-85000 GCF_023373465.1 Oncorhynchus keta | reverse complement strand
GCCCTGGCCTGGCCTGGCCCTGGCCCTGGCCCTGGCCTGGCCCCTGGCCCTGGCCTGGCCCTGGCCCCTGGCCTGGCCTAACCTGGCCCTGGCCCCTGGCCTGGCCCTGGCCTGGCCTAACCCTAACCCTAACCCCTAACCCTAACCCTAACCCTAACCCCCTGGCCCTAACCCTAACCCTGGCCCCTGGCCTGGCCTGGCCCTGGCCTAACCCTAACCCTAACCCTGGCCCTAACCCTGGCCCTAACCCTAACCCCTAACCCCTAACCCTAAACCCTAACCCTAAACCCTAACCCTAACCCTAACCCCCCCCTAACCCTAACCCTAACCCTAACCCTAACCATCCCAAAACCCATACCTAAACTTAACCCTAACCTTAAACCTTCTTAAAAAACCATATCTTACCCTAAACCCAAACCCTAACCTTAACCATTCTTAAACCATACCTAACCTTAACCCTACAGACAGACAGTCCTTTAACCCAACCAACGGGTTAATCTACAAGTGGGCTACCATGGGGCCTACAACTTTGGCCGGCCGCGCCCGTACCCTCCGACCAGCGCGTATATGATGTGGAGTGCAACCCCTCCCTTCCCCCCTCCGGTTTCCACGTGTCAGAGATGGAAGTGGATCAACCGACTCAAAACTAGAAACCAAACACTTGGCGAGTCACCGCTGCGTTGCCGGATGTAGGGTATGGACGCAGCAAGCCAAGGAAATGTTATTCCTTACACCTACTGGGATCCTCCCAAATCTGACCCTATACAAGGTTTTTTCCACCCTTGTACCTTCTGGATTGGTTTGATGGTGAACAGGTTTAAAATAAATCTTAGATTACATACCAACTAAAATAACCCTACTCTACTCCTGACCCCTGGATATACACCACCTACACTACCCCCCTTTTTTTCAACGAAAGAAGACCCTTCCCCAATATCCCACCTTTTTCCACCGAAGAGGATTCTTCTCAAAGATTTCCAATATTCCCAACTTTTTCCAGAAGAGGATTCTCCCCCAAACCCCCTTTTTCAACAAAAGAAGACCCTTCCCCAAATACCCACCTTTTTCCACCGAAGAGGATTCCTCCCAAAGATCCCCCCTTTTTTTTTCATCAACAAAAGAAGACCCTCTCCAAGATCTTACCTTCCCACCAAAGAGGATTCCACCCCCCAGCTAAAGACAAAGACCTTTTCTACAAAGAACTGGATTCACCACACTGACGCAGATGTAAGAGACTTCTTTACCCATCCTGATGACCGTATCTCCAACTTAGGAGCAAAATAATACAAATTACTATATAGGCCCACCACACTCACACCCCTGCACCATACACCCACATACAAAAAACCCAGAACAATACCAACATCCTACACCAGACCCTCCCCCAGGTAAGTATTCCCCCTCCCCCAGGTAAGTCTCTCCCCTTCTGGAGTGGTCCCATCACCTTCGGAGGACAAACATCACTGGATACAGCCAAAAAGTTTTCTGGACCCATACCTCCCATTCCCCAAGTGGACGTTAACTAAACAACACGGCCAAATCTACTATATGCCCAGGATCCCAAATGGACGAAAACGCGATGGAAGCTATACTCCGTCAAAAAGCACCAACTAAAGACGAACAGTTTAGGAACACTTCCAAGCCGGCCAAACTGAAACTACCCCCAGAAACACTACCTACCACTACCCTTCAACAAAGAAACAAGGTTTTAAGTTCCCCACACACCTGGATATGACCAAAGTTCACGACCTTCACTTCAACTCTACATCGCTCCTTTCTGCACTCTAACGCAAACTCCAAAAAAAAACGGAAAAAGATGTCCACCACCTTTGAAAGCCTACAGATAGACCTATGGGTCACCTAGAAACTCAACTATAGTCTCATTCGAATCCCACAGATGTCCACCCTACCCCCAACGACTCCTGAAACTACAGAACCTTATCCTGGGTTCCTTCCAGGCCCAAACCCTCAACAAGAGCAGACCGCTCCCGACGCTAACGCTAACACACAAGTCAATGGAGACACAGAGGTCAAACACTACTTTTTCAGAGGAGGATCTAATATACTTCTACTCATCACAGAAACTCCACGTTTGGCTTATTCTGACCCCTTAGACGTCTTGTCTTACCTAAAATTAACCCCACACCTCTGGGACCCCCACATCCTATACAGCACCCCAAAAGCAAAGTTCCATCCTTTCCATATAATTCTCCATAGGATTCAATGATAGAGGCTCCCCTACACCTAACAGACGAACAGACGCCTACCCGAAAAAAAACGAAAAAATCTCATTGGCCAAGAGACAAGCATGCCTCTCACATGCACACCGCATGCACACCTGGTCCACCAATAGAAACGATCTTTGGCTAAACCACACCCCTATTATTTCCCATAAAAAGAGGAGCATCCCTCAGTCTCAGCACCATTAGGGTCGAAGAGACCCCGAAGAGCCTTCAACTGGACAAAGACTCAAGCTGGAACTCTACAAGGACAACCTCTTCCTCAACGGATCTACTGGGCCCTAGCTATATGCTTACCCCTGAAAAAGACACCTCATCGGGATCAAGATATCAGCTTGGACTTCACACACCCCTTGGACTGTAGCTATATGCTGCTCCCTAAAAGACACTTCACCAGGATCCAGACATCAAGTTGGGGCCTCATACCCCTAAAGAAGACACCTCATCGGGATCAAGACATCAAGCTGGGACTTCACACACCCCCTGGGGCTCTAGCTACATGCTACTCCCTCAAAGACACTTCACCAGGATCCAGACATCAAGTTGGGGCCTCATACCCCCTGGGCCCTAACTATATGCTACCCCCCAAACACCTCACCTGGATCAAGACATCAGCTGGGGCCTCATACCCCTAAAGAAGACACCTCATCGGGATCAAGACATCAAGCTGGGACTTCACACACCCCTTGGGCTCTAGCTACATGCTACTCCCTCAAAGACACTTCACCTGGATCCAGACATCAAGTTGGGGCCTCATACCCCCTGGGCCCTAACTATATGCTACCCCCCAAACACCTCACCTGGATCAAGACATCAGCTGGGGCCCTGTACTCTCTACAGGCATCTCATCGGAACGACTGGGCTCTAGCTATATGCTACTCCCTAAATAAAGACACCTCACCAGGATCTAGATACCAGCGGGCACTCTGCACCTCTCATCCCCTACCCCCTCTCCGCCCTACCCCTTCTCCTCCCGGAGGAAAAGAAGCCTACAGCTTTCCGCTACATCGTTAATTCGGTCTGTACCCTAAACCCCACTACTTCCTCCCCCATATAGGTACTCCTACGACGGACCTTCATAGACCTTCTAGACCTTCGAGCCTCAACCACACATACACCCACATCCTTATTTTTCCGGTCCAAAATACGGCCTTTTTACCGTACTACGACCAAGTGCACCTATTTTTGCACATTTTTTCTCCCTGCCACCTGATGAAGCTGAGCAAAGCAGAAACGCGTCGTGGCTGGGCTGCCCCTAGATCCGTTGTGATGCTGTAAGGAAGGCAGGTTCCACACGGACTTCGGGGGTATCTCCTTTTGGCTACTCAATTTCCTTTGTACTTTTCTCTCTCCTTACTTTCAGTTTTACACAGGGACACACACACGGAAGATCTACAGGACAGCGATGACCCTGGGCACTCTGATGGCTACTCAGACCCCCTACTTCATCACAATACAAGCCCAAACAATTTCGACGGGGCATAGTTATCTACATAGACCCTCTACATTTTTTGAAAGAGACGCACAGAGGGTCCGGCCGAATAAGAGTTTCGACCGGCAACCTAGTCTCATCATAGGATCGTCGCACAGCTTACCCCCACCATACCAGAGGACCCAGAGACCCGGTCATATCCTCATAAGGTTGACATAGGGAAGGGCTCCTTTTGGGCAACACAAACCCTCCTAACCTTCCCCCACATCATACCCTGACCAGGGTGATTGAGGGAACGGAGCAGAGGCAGAGTGTTAAGGTGGCCTCTGCATTTTCATCTCCATCCCATACCCAGACCTGGGTGGTATGGAATGTTAATCAGCAGGAACAGGTTCAAACTCTGTTACTACTTACCTCCATACTCTCTTCCCAGTCAACCCCATCTAAACATGGGATTGCTGGGTAGAACCACAGGCTGAATCCCCCAGTTGACCACTAGACCCACAGCCAATCCCACACCGTGGGACTCCTGGACCCTCTAGATACCAAAAAACAACTGAAAGAAGATTCGCACAGAAGGACCAGCAGATAAAAAGCGAGGACCGGCAGCCCAGTCTCATCATTGGAAACGCCGACTTCACCTCACACAGAGACCCCTGTTCAGGCCTCAACTAATGGCACTACAGGCTCCTACCTACCCCAACCACACAGAACAACCCGATCTCACCAACCCAAGATCAACTAAGAACCAAAGACAAAGAAACCCCTCAAAGAAAACAGCTTACCCCCACCATACCAGGGGACCCAGAGACCCGGTCATACCCTCATAAGGTTGACATAGGGAAGGGCTCCTTTTGGGCAACACAACCCCTCCTAACCTTCCCCCACATCATACCCTGACCAGGGTGATTGAGGGAACGGAGCAGAGGCAGAGTGTTAAGGTGGCCTCTGCATTTTCATCTCCATCCCATACCCAGACCTGGGTGGTATGGAATGATAATCAGCAGGAACAGGTTATAACTCTGTTACCACCTACCCCCATACTCTCTTCCCAGTCAACACCATCTAAACATGGGATTGCTGGACAGAACCACAGGATGAATCCCCCAGTTGACCACTAGACCCACAGCCAATCCCTCACCGTGGGACTGACTCCTGGACCCTCTAGATACCAAAAACAACTGAAAGAAGACTCGCACAGAAGGACCAGCAGACAAAAAGCGTTGACCGGCAGCCCAGTCTCATCATTGGAACGCCGACTTCACCTCACACGGAGACCCCTGCTCAGGCTTCTACAAAGGGCATATTAGGCATCTTCCTACTACGACCACACAGGACAACCCGATCTCACCAACCCAAGATCAACTAAGAACCAAAGACAAAGAAACCCCTCAAAGAAAACAGCTTACCCCCACCATACCAGGGGACCCAGAGACCCGGTCATACCCTCATAAGGTTGACATAGGGAAGGGCTCCTTTTGGGCAACACAAACCCTCCTAACCTTCCCCCACATCATACCCTGACCAGGGTGATTGAGGGAACGGAGCAGAGGCAGAGTGTTAAGGTGGCCTCTGCATTTTCATCTCCATCCCATACCCAGACCTGGGTGGTATGGAATGATAATCAGCAGGAACAGGTTATAACTCTGTTACCACCTACCCCCATACTCTCTTCCCAGTCAACACCATCTAAACATGGGATTGCTGGACAGAACCACAGGATGAATCCCCCAGTTGACCACTAGACCCACAGCCAATCCCACACCGTGGGACTCCTGGACCCTCTAGATACCAAAAACAACTGAAAGAAGATTCGCACAGAAGGACCAGCAGACAAAAAGCGTTGACCGGCAGCCCAGTCTCATCATTGGAACGCCGACTTCACCTCACACGGAGACCCCTGCTCAGGCTTCTACAAAGGGCATATTAGGCATCTTCCTACTACGACCACACAGGACAACCCGATCTCACCAACCCAAGATCAACTAAGAACCAAAGACAAAGAAACCCCTCAAAGAAAACAGCTTACCCCCACCATACCAGGGGACCCAGAGACCCGGTCATACCCTCATAAGGTTGACATAGGGAAGGGCTCCTTTTGGGCAACACAACCCCTCCTAACCTTCCCCCACATCATACCCTGACCAGGGTGATTGAGGGAACGGAGCAGAGGCAGAGTGTTAAGGTGGCCTCTGCATTTTCATCTCCATCCCATACCCAGACCTGGGTGGTATGGAATGATAATCAGCAGGAACAGGTTATAACTCTGTTACCACCTACCCCCATACTCTCTTCCCAGTCAACACCATCTAAACATGGGATTGCTGGACAGAACCACAGGATGAATCCCCCAGTTGACCACTAGACCCACAGCCAATCCCACACCGTGGGACTCCTGGACCCTCTAGATACCAAAAACAACTGAAAGAAGATTCGCACAGAAGGACCAGCAGACAAAAGCGTTGACCGGCAGCCCAGTCTCATCATTGGAACGCCGACTTCACCTCACACGGAGACCCCTGCTCAGGCTTCTACAAAGGGCATATTAGGCATCTTCCTACTACGACCACACAGGACAACCCGATCTCACCAACCCAAGATCAACTAAGAACCAAAGACAAAGAAATCCCTCTAAGAAAACAGCTTACCCCCACCATACCAGGGGACCCAGAGACCCTGTCATACCCTCACAAGGCTGACATAAGAACGGACTCCTTTTGGACGACGCAAACCCTCTTAACCTTCCCTGACCAGGTTGCTTAACGGTACGAAGCAGAGACAGAGTGTTGAGGTGACCTCTGTACTCTCCTTCCTGTCCCATACCCTCCCAAGCCATCTACTCATAGAACCGAGCTCCGCTAAAAAGTCCACCTACAGATACCCCAAGGACCGGACTTATCCACGACATTCAGCCCAACAACACACCCAGCTAAAAGCGATACCCTCACCAACCCAGCATCATTGGATCTACGCCTCAAGAATAGGACCGAAAACACAGGAATAAAGATACTGAATGGAACATCAGGCCCCCACCACTACGGCTGGACCACCACTGAGGCTTTCAGTACAGCGGAGGAACGTCTGGACAGACACTACACCTGCACCTTACACACCCCACATTCCATACAAAAGATAGGGGGTCATTAAGACCACAAAAACAGACCTTCAATAGCACCATAGAGTTACCATGCCCATGGACTCTCAATAAGTACTTTCTTAAAAATAAAAAAATAAAAATAAAAAAGGGATATAACTATATATCTATATATAAATATATCACTTTTATTTTCCAAGTTTCTTGAACTCAGGGTTACCATGACCATGGACCTTTTGATGAAAAGAAACTACAAAATATAATCTAAATATCTAAATGTTATATACCTAGAACCTTCACCATCCCACCATCCTTCCAAATCTACCTCACCGAAGATACCCACCAGCACCCCCAACGGACGAGAACCTTTTTTCTCCAACTACTCTGGGGGCACGGTTTTGTCGACTCCCCCGCAGCGAGCAGACCCTAAGCAAGCAGGCCCAACCATACACCAAGCAAGAAGACGGGAGGAAATGGTAGACCGGACTCCTTCAGGAACCCTCTGGGGCCTGTTGGCAGACCTATCGGCTCAACCCTCCCAGCCCCCTTACACACGGGAGACTCACGTAACGCGCTGGACCACTATCTACCCCAGATTAGATCTGGATTGGCAGTTTGTTCAGTAGCGCGTGTTTCCTCCTAGCGGGTTGGGATACCCAAAAGAGGGGCTTTTGGGTTATGCGCTGCGGCTGGAGGATCGCGTCTGCCGAATAACCCCTGGGGTGCCCAGATGATGTCTGGCGAGGTATCGGACCCCGCAGAGGAATTTCCCACTGGGGGACCCCTTACCCCGCCGCACAACCGAACCATTTTTTAGCCTGGACAACAACCGAACCATTTTTTACCTGGACTACGAACCAATTCACTGTCTAGGGATGATATACCTCTGGAAACTTTACGATCCTGGAAGGGAGTAATTCCACTGGTCACTATTACCCAAAACCTCTGAATTACCTACGACTGAGATGGTGTGGAATGGAAACACCCAATTAACTTCTACTACTGCCGGACGTTTCATACGTAAGCCAGAGAAGGTTTGCCGGTTTCTAAACCCTCCATACACCGACCGAAACACAGGACGTGACTCCAGGGGCGGATGCATGACAACCGTATAGAGGGCTCGCCTTCTGGGTCTTTGTCTACTCAAACCACTGGCTGTTATAGACAGACCACTTGACAGGGACACATGGCAACCGACTGAGGTCCGGACCTGCACAAGGTACGCAACTCGATGGTTTTGCCTGATCCTACGCCGAGTATACCCATACAGACCAGCTGGATTCGACTAGACATGGGTTGATTTGGAATTAGGATCCTGGAAGGGAATAACTCCCAATCATACACATGATTGAAAACATCCAGGACCAAAGACTGACGAACACTGAGGTGGATACATAGACAACATGGAGCTAAAGAAGAAGGATCTGAAAGAGAGTAAAACTCCTAAGTTGCACTATGCTTTCCACCTCCGTTGACACAGCGGACCTGGACATCATGACCATACCACTCGACATGGACACATGGCAACCAACCGAGGACCGGACCTGCATAAGGGACGCAACTCAAGGGCTTTGCCTGATCCTAAGTTGAGTTGACAGACCTACCTAAACTTAACCTTTTCTATACCTTACCCTAACCCTAACCCTAACCTTAACCATCCCAAAACCCATACCTAAACTTAACCCTAACCTTAAACCTTCTTAAAAAACCCTATATCTTACCCTAACCCTAAACCCTAACCTTAACCATTCTTAAACCATACCTAACCTTAACCCTACAGACAGACAGTCCTTTAACCCAACCAACGGGTTAATCTACAAGTGGGCTACCATGGGGCCTGCAACTTTGGCCGGCCGCGCCCGTACCCTCCGACCCGCGCGTATATGATGTGGAGTGCAACCCCTCCCTTCCCCCTCCGGTTTCCACGTGTCAGAGATGGAAGTGGATCAACCGACTCAAAACTAGAAACCTAACCCTAACTCCCAATCCTATACCATGATTGAAAACATCCAGGACCAAAGACTGACGAACACTGAGGTTGATACATAGACAACATGGAGCTAAAGAAGAAGGATCTGAAAGAGAGTAAAAACTCCTAAGTTGCACTATGCTTTCCACCTCCGTTGACACAGCGGACCTGGACATCATGACCATACCACTCGACATGGACACATGGCAACCAACCGAGGACCGTACCTGCATAAGGGACCAACTCAAGGGCTTTGCCTGATCCTAAGTTGAGGTGACAGACCTACCTAAACTTAACCTTTTCTATACCTTACCCTAACCCTAATCCTAACCTTAACCATCTCAAAACCCATACCTAAACTTAACCCTAACCTTAAACCTTCTTAAAAACCATATCTTACCCTAACCCTAAACCCTAACCTTAACCATTCTTAAGCCATACCTAACCTTAACCCTACAGACAGACAGTCCTTTAACCCAACCAACGGGTTAATCTACCTGGGCTACCATGGGGCCTACCCTTTGGCCGGCCGCGCCCGTGCCTCCGCCCGCGCGTATATGATGTGGAGTGCAACCCCTCCCTTCCCCCTCCGGTTTCCACGTGTCAGAGATGGAAGTGGATCAACCGACTCAAAACTAGAAACCTAACCCTAACCCTAACCCTAACCCCTAACCCCTAACCCTAACCCTAACCCTGGCCCTAACCCTAAACCCTGGCCCTGGCCCTGGCCCTGGCCTGGCCCCTAACCCTGGCCCTAACCCTAACCCTGGCCCTAACCCCCCCTGGCCCTAACCCCTGGCCCTAACCCTGGCCTGGCCCTGGCCCCTGGCCCTGGCCCTGGCCCTGACCCTGGCCCTGGCCCCTGGCCTGGCCTGGCCCTGGCCCCTAACCCTGGCCCTGGCCCCTGGCCCTAACCCTGGCCCCCCTGGCCCTGGCCCCTAACCCTGGCCCTAACCTGGCCTAAACCCTGGCCCTGGCCCTGGCCCTAACCCTGGCCCCTAACCCTAACCCTGGCCCTACCCCTAACCCCTAACCCCTAAACCCTAACCCTAACCCTAACCTAACCCTAACCCTAACCCCTAACCCTAACCCCTAACCCTAACCCTAACCCTAACCCCTAACCCTAACCCTAACCCTGGAGGATCGCGTCTGCCGAATAACCCCTGGGGTGCCCAGATAATGTCTGGCGAGGTATCGGACCCCGCAGAGGAATTTCCCACTGGGGGACCCCTTACCCCGCCGCACTTAGCCTGGACAACCAACCATTTTTTTACCTGGACTACGAACCAATTACTGTCTAGGGATGATATACCTCTGGAAATGTTACGATCCTGGAAGGGAGTAATTCCACTGGTCACTATTACCCAAAACCTCTGAATTACCTACGACTGAGATGGTGTGGATGGAAACACCCAATTAACTTCTACTACTGCCGGACGTTTCATACGTAAGCCAGAGAAGGTTTGCCGGTTTCTAAACCCTCCATACACCGACCGGAACACAGGATGCGACTCCAGGGGCGGATGCATGACAACCCTATAGAGGGCTCGCCTTCTGGGTTTTTGTCTGCTCAAACCACTGGCTGTTATAGACTGACCACTTGACAGGGACACATGGCAACCGACTGAGGTCCGGACCTGCACAAGGTACGCAACTCGATGGTTTTGCCTGATCCTACGCCGAGTATACCCATACAGACCAGCTGGATTCGACTAGACATGGGTTGATTTGGAATTAGGATCCTGGAAGGGAATAATTCCCAATCATACACATGATTGAAAACATCCAGGACCAAAGACTGACGAACACTGAAGTGGATACATAGACAACATGGAGCTAAAGAAGAAGGATCCGTAAGGGAGTAAAACTCCTAGGTTGCACTATGCTTTCCACCTCCGTTGACATAGCGGACCTGGACATCATGATCATACCACTCGACATGGACACATGGCAACCAACCGAGGACCGGACCTGCATAAGGGACGCAACTCAAGGGCTTTGCCTGATCCTAAGTTGAGTTGACAGACCTACCTAAACTTAACCTTTTCTATACCTTACCCTAACCCTAACCCTAACCCTAACCTTAACCATCCCAAAACCCATACCTAAACTTAACCTTTTCTATACCTTACCCTAACCCTAACCCTAACCTTAACCATCCCAAAACCCATACCTAAACTTAACCCTTACCTTAACCCTTCTTAACCATATCTTACCCTAACCCTAAACCCTAACCTTAACCATTCTAAAAACTATACCTAACCCTAACCCCACAGACAGACAGTCCTTTAACCCAACCAACGGGTTAATCTACAAGTGGGCTACCATGGGGCCTACGACTTTGGCCGGCCGCGCCCGTACCCTCCGACCCGCGCGTATATGATGTGGAGTGCAACCCCTCCCTTCCCCCCTCCGGTTTCCACGTGTCAGAGATGGAAGTGGATCAACCGACTCAAAACTAGAAACCAAACACATGGCGAGTCACCGCTGCGTTGCCGGATGTAGGGTATGGACGCAGCAAGCCAAGGATATTTTATCCCTTACACTGACTGGGATCCTCCCAAATCCGGCCTTTTACAAGGGTTTTTTTCCTCCACCCTTGTACCCTCTGGACTGGTTTGATGGTGAATGGGTTAAAAATAATCATTAGATTATATACCAACCAAAATAACCATACTCTACTCCTGACCCCTGGATGCACACCACCCTTTTTTTTCAACCCAAAAGCCTTTTTTTGATGAACACTACCACCCCCCTTTTTTTCAACAAAAGGAATCCCCCCCACCCCCCCCTTTTTATTTTATTTATTTTTTCATTTTTTTTTATTTTTATTTATTTTTATTTTTATTTTTTTTTTTTCAACGAAAGAAGACCCCTACTCAAAGATTTTACCTTTTTCTACCAAAGAGGATTTCTTCTCAAAGATCCCCCCTCTTTTACTCAAGACAAAGGTTTTTTCAAGACACTACCCTTTTTCAACCAAAGAGGATTCTCCCAAAGATACCAACTTTTTTTACTCAAGACCAAAGGTTTTTTTTCCCAAGACACCCCCCCCCCTTTTTTTAGCTAAAGACAAAGACCTTTTTTCTACAAAGAACTGGACTTACTACACTGACACAGGTGTAAGAGACTTTTTACCCATCCTGACGAACGTATTTCCAACTTAGGAGCAAAAAGAAACTAAATTATAAGATAGGTCCAACCCACTCACACCTCTGCACCATACACAAACAAACCAAAAACCTAGGTAAGACCCCCACCCATAAAAAAACTTGAAACAGCATAAAAAACTTTTTCGGATCCCTACATCCCATAATCCAAGTGGACTTGAACACCGCAAAACAGCCAAATCTACCGCATATTCGGGAACCCAAGTGGACACGAACGCGATCAAAGCTAAAACTCCGCTAACAAGCGCCATCTAGAAAAGATAAAAACAGCACCATTTTCGATCCTGGTAAAAGGAACACCCCCCTAGTAACCCTATCTACTACTACCCCTCAATAAAGATACAAGGTTCATACCCTCTAACACCACAAAAAGACATAAAAAACCACGGCCACTACTTTTCCCTGCACATCGCACCTTACTGCATATAAACAACGTGACTCAACAAAAAATCGGAGTAAAAATAACTCCACCACATTCAAAGACCTATAACCAGACCTATGGGTCACCCAGAACCCCAACTACAAATTCTATAGGAACCCACAGATGTCCACTCTACCCTCTACCTTTCCTGGACCCACAGAACCTCACCTTCGGGTATTTCCAACCCCAAACCCCTACCAGAGCAGACCGCTCCCAACGCTAACACACAAGTTAATGGTGACACGTAGGTCAAATACACACTTTTCACAGGAGGATCTATCATACTTCTACACATCACAGGAACTCCACGTATGGCTCCTCTTGACCCCCAGGACTGCTAGTCCTACTTAAAATTCACCTGGTACCTCTCGGACACCTACAACCCAAACAGCACCCCAAAAGCAAAGAGTCTACTTCTCCTATACAATTCCCCACAGGGCTCAACGACAGAGGCCTTCCCAAAAACAAAACCTCTCTCACAACACCGTCTCTGACCTTAGCCCTGGCCCCCTAACCCGAACTGCAGCCCCAGTTCCAACCCCTCTGTGTATGTGTGTGTGTATACATGTATCTGTACCTGACCTCATGTTGTTAACCCTGTCTGTCCCTTACAATTTATTGTGTCTTCTGTTTTGTCACACTCCACTCTTCATTTATACCAAATAACATTTGAAAAGCTTGTGTCACTACAAGGTTGAACATTTATCACATTGGGTCTCCATTGTATTATTATTAGATGTGCTTGACCTCCACTCTAACTGCCCATCCACTTTACTGCATCCCCATTCCACTCTCACCTATGTCTGATTCCTCCACACCACAGCCTGTTAGCGGCTGTCCTACCTAGTAACAGTACAGACCAATCGAAATAACCTAGACCGCATTCCCACACGCGCACACGGGAGAGTTAGCTCTCTTTGCAGCCTCAGGAGGAGACCACCGGACAGTTAGCATTTCGCTCCACACATCCAACCAGGACCACATTCAAGGCAAGTAAATTACACAGTACACCCTACGGTACATGTAGATATACATACATACATTTTTACTACTTTTTGCACCTTTTATTTCAATTTTATTTGTATATTCTCCTCCCTGCTACCTGATGAAGCCGAGTAGGCAGAAACGCGTCGTGGCTGGGTTGCCCCTAGACCCGTGTGAGACTGTAAGGAAGGCAGATTCCACACGGACTTCGGGGTAACTCCTTTTGGCTACCCTTTTATTTTACACTTTGCTTTCCTTAATTGGACTTTTACACAGCTCTCATATATATATATGCACACACTAGGATGTAGTGGAGTGTGACTTTGTATGTTATCCCTCACACCACTTGTGGTGTTGTATGTGTATGCTTTTGTATATGTTAAAAATATATGTATAGGCACATTCCCTTTCATGTTTATGTATGTATGCATGTGTGCCCCCACCCCATCCTTGGTCCCAACCCTACTGACTGAGAGACACTGGCACTCAGCCATCGCAGGATAGGGCCCTTTTACCAGTAGGCTACCTTAAAAATAGATTAGTGGCCATTAGGACCGTAAACATAGATCTCTACTAGCATTTCAGAGATACCGTGACCACGGACTCTTAAACATTTACCTTAGATTTATCCTATATGATCCCTTTGATCCTGTACCAATAATCACTAGACAACCAATTTATATTTAACAAAACATTTAATGTTCTCCTCTTGGAGTTTCCTTGACCATGGACCCTTGACCAATAGGAAACCATTATAAACAAAAATAAATAAACAATAATATATATATTTTTTAAATAAATAAATAAATAAAAAATAAGAAATTAAATTAAAAATATATAAAAAAATAAAATAAATAAATTAAAAAAAATAACAATAAATAAATACATATTTAAAAAAAAAAAAAAAAAAAAAAAAAAGGAATATAATATGTGGTTATATCAATTTTTTTTCCAGGTTTCTTGAACTCAGGGTTACCATGACCATGGACCCTTTGATGCAAAGAAACTACAAAATAGAATCTAAATAGCTAAATGTTAATTACCAAGAACCCTCACCTTCTCACCATCCTTCCAAATCTACCTCACCCAAGATACCCACCAGCACCCCCAACGGACGAGAACCTGTTTTCTCCAACTACTCTGGGGGCACGGTTTTGTCGACTCCCCCGCAGCGAGCAGACCCTAAGCAATCAGGCCCAACCATACACCAAGCAAGAAGAAGGGAGGAAATGGTAGACCGGACTCCTCCGGGACCCCTCTGGGGCCTGTTGGCAGACCTATCGGCTCAACCCTCCCAGCCCCCTTACACACGGGAGACTCACGTAACGCGCTGGACCACTATCTACCCCAGATTAGATCTGGATTGGCAGTTTGTTCAGTAGCGCGTGTTTCATCCTAGCGGGTTGGGATACCCAAAAGAGGGGCTTTTGGGTTATGCGCTGCGGCTGGAGGATCGCGTCTGCCGAATAACCCCTGGGGTGCCCAGATAATGTCTGGCGAGGTATCGGACCCCGCAGAGGAATTTCCCACTGGGGGACCCCTTACCCCGCCGCACTTAGCCTGGACAACCAAACCATTTTTTTACCTGGACTACGAACCAATTCACTGTCTAGGGATGATATACCTCTGGAAATGTTACGATCCTGGAAGGGAGTAATTCCACTGGTCACTATTACCCAAAACCTCTGAATTACCTACGACTGAGATGGTGTGGATGGAAACACCCAATTAACTTCTACTACTGCCGGACGTTTCATACGTAAGCCAGAGAAGGTTTGCCGGTTTCTAAACCCTCCATACACCGACCGGAACACAGGATGCGACTCCAGGGGCGGATGCATGACAACCCTATAGAGGGCTCGCCTTCTGGGTTTTTGTCTGCTCAAACCACTGGCTGTTATAGACTGACCACTTGACAGGGACACATGGCAACCGACTGAGGTCCGGACCTGCACAAGGTACGCAACTCGATGGTTTTGCCTGATCCTACGCCGAGTATACCCATACAGACCAGCTGGATTCGACTAGACATGGGTTGATTTGGAATTAGGATCCTGGAAGGGAATAATTCCCAATCATACACATGATTGAAAACATCCAGGACCAAAGACTGACGAACACTGAAGTGGATACATAGACAACATGGAGCTAAAGAAGAAGGATCCGTAAGGGAGTAAAACTCCTAGGTTGCACTATGCTTTCCACCTCCGTTGACATAGCGGACCTGGACATCATGATCATACCACTCGACATGGACACATGGCAACCAACCGAGGACCGGACCTGCATAAGGGACGCAACTCAAGGGCTTTGCCTGATCCTAAGTTGAGTTGACAGACCTACCTAAACTTAACCTTTTCTATACCTTACCCTAACCCTAACCCTAACCTTAACCATCCCAAAACCCATACCTAAACTTAACCTTTTCTATACCTTACCCTAACCCTAACCCTAACCTTAACCATCCCAAAACCCATACCTAAACTTAACCCTTACCTTAACCCTTCTTAACCATATCTTACCCTAACCCTAAACCCTAACCTTAACCATTCTAAAAACTATACCTAACCCTAACCCCACAGACAGACAGTCCTTTAACCCAACCAACGGGTTAATCTACAAGTGGGCTACCATGGGGCCTACGACTTTGGCCGGCCGCGCCCGTACCCTCCGACCCGCGCGTATATGATGTGGAGTGCAACCCCTCCCTTCCCCCCTCCGGTTTCCACGTGTCAGAGATGGAAGTGGATCAACCGACTCAAAACTAGAAACCAAACACATGGCGAGTCACCGCTGCGTTGCCGGATGTAGGGTATGGACGCAGCAAGCCAAGGATATTTTATCCCTTACACTGACTGGGATCCTCCCAAATCCGGCCTTTTACAAGGGTTTTTTTCCTCCACCCTTGTACCCTCTGGACTGGTTTGATGGTGAATGGGTTAAAAATAATCATTAGATTATATACCAACCAAAATAACCATACTCTACTCCTGACCCCTGGATGCACACCACCCTTTTTTTTCAACCCAAAAGCCTTTTTTTGATGAACACTACCACCCCCCTTTTTTTTTTTTTTCAACAAAAGGAATCCCCCCCACCCCCCCTTTTTATTTTATTTATTTTTTCATTTTTTTATTTTTTATTTTTTTTTTTTATTTATTTATTTTTTCAACGAAAGAAGACCCCTACTCAAAGATTTTACCTTTTTCTACCAAAGAGGATTTCTTCTCAAAGATCCCCCCTCTTTTACTCAAGACAAAGGTTTTTTCAAGACACTACCCTTTTTCAACCAAAGAGGATTCTCCCAAAGATACCAACTTTTTTTACTCAAGACCAAAGGTTTTTTTCCCAAGACACCCCCTTTTTTTTAGCTAAAGACAAAGACCTTTTTTCTACAAAGAACTGGACTTACTACACTGACACAGGTGTAAGAGACTTTTTACCCATCCTGACGAACGTATTTCCAACTTAGGAGCAAAAAGAAACTAAATTATAAGATAGGTCCAACCCACTCACACCTCTGCACCATACACAAACAAACCAAAAACCTAGGTAAGACCCCCACCCATAAAAAAACTTGAAACAGCATAAAAAAGCTTTTTCGGATCCCTACATCCCATAATCCAAGTGGACTTGAACACCGCAAAACAGCCAAATCTACCGCATATTCGGGAACCCAAGTGGACACGAACGCGATCAAAGCTAAAACTCCGCTAACAAGCGCCAACTAGAAAAGATAAAAACAGCACCATTTTCGATCCTGGTAAAAGGAACACCCCCCTAGTAACCCTATCTACTACTACCCCTCAATAAAGATACAAGGTTCATACCCTCTAACACCACAAAAAGACCTAAAAAACCACGGCCACTACTTTTCCCTGCACATCGCACCTTACTGCATATAAACAACGTGACTCAACAAAAAATCGGAGTAAAAATAACTCCACCACATTCAAAGACCTATAACCAGACCTATGGGTCACCCAGAACCCCAACTACAAATTCTATAGGAACCCACAGATGTCCACTCTACCCTCTACCTTTCCTGGACCCACAGAACCTCACCTTCGGGTATTTCCAACCCCAAACCCCCTACCAGAGCAGACCGCTCCCAACGCTAACACACAAGTTAATGGTGACACGTAGGTCAAATACACACTTTTCACAGGAGGATCTATCATACTTCTACACATCACAGGAACTCCACGTATGGCTCCTCTTGACCCCCAGGACTGCTAGTCCTACTTAAAATTCACCTGGTACCTCTCGGACACCTACAACCCAAACAGCACCCCAAAAGCAAAGAGTCTACTTCTCCTATACAATTCCCCACAGGGCTCAACGACAGAGGCCTTCCCAAAAACAAAACCTCTCTCACAACACCGTCTCTGACCTTAGCCCTGGCCCCTAACCCGAACTGCAGCCCCAGTTCCAACCCCTCTGTGTATGTGTGTGTGTATACATGTATCTGTACCTGACCTCATGTTGTTAACCCTGTCTGTCCCTTACAATGTATTGTGTCTTCTGTTTTGTCACACTCCACTCTTCATTTATACCAAATAACATTTGAAAAGCTTGTGTCACTACAAGGTTGAACATTTATCACATTGGGTCTCCATTGTATTATTATTAGATGTGCTTGACCTCCACTCTAACTGCCCATCCACTTTACTGCATCCCCATTCCACTCTCACCTATGTCTGATTCCTCCACACCACAGCCTGTTAGCGGCTGTCCTACCTAGTAACAGTACAGACCAATCGAAATAACCTAGACCGCATTCCCACACGCGCACACGGGAGAGTTAGCTCTCTTTGCAGCCTCAGGAGGAGACCACCGGACAGTTAGCATTTCGCTCCACACATCCAACCAGGACTACATTTAAGGCAAGTAAACTACACAGTACACCCTACGGTACATGTAGATATACATACATACATTTTTACTACTTTTTGCACCTTTTATTTCAATTTTATTTGTATATTCTCCTCCCTGCTACCTGATGAAGCCGAGTAGGCAGAAACGCGTCGTGGCTGGGTTGCCCCTAGACCCGTGTGAGACTGTAAGGAAGGCAGATTCCACACGGACTTCGGGGGTAACTCCTTTTGGCTACCCTTTTATTTTACACTTTGCTTTCCTTAATTGGACTTTTACACAGCTCTCATATATATATATGCACACACTAGGATGTAGTGGAGTGTGACTTTGTATGTTATCCCTCACACCACTTGTGGTGTTGTATGTGTATGCTTTTGTATATGTTAAAAATATATGTATAGGCACATTCCCTTTCATGTTTATGTATGTATGCATGTGTGCCCCCACCCCATCCTTGGTCCCAACCCTACTGACTGAGAGACACTGGCACTCAGCCATCGCAGGATAGGGCCCTTTTACCAGTAGGCTACCTTAAAAATAGATTAGTGGCCATTAGGACCGTAAACATAGATCTCTACTAGCATTTCAGAGATACCGTGACCACGGACTCTTAAACATTTACCTTAGATTTATCCTATATGATCCCTTTGATCCTGTACCAATAATCACTAGACAACCAATTTATATTTAACAAAACATTTAATGTTCTCCTCTTGGAGTTTCCTTGACCATGGACCCTTGACCAATAGGAAACCATTATAAACAAAAATAAATAAACAATAATATATATATTTTTTAAATAAATAAATAAATAAAAAATAAGAAATTAAATTAAAAATATATAAAAAAAATAAAATAAATAAATTAAAAAAAAATAACAATAAATAAATACATATTTATAAAAAATAAAAAAATAAAAATAAAAAAAAGGAATATAATATGTGGTTATATCAAATTTTTTTCCAGGTTTCTTGAACTCAGGGTTACCATGACCATGGACCCTTTGATGCAAAGAAACTACAAAATAGAATCTAAATAGCTAAATGTTAATTACCAAGAACCCTCACCTTCTCACCATCCTTCCAAATCTACCTCACCCAAGATACCCACCAGCACCCCCAACGGACGAGAACCTGTTTTCTCCAACTACTCTGGGGGCACGGTTTTGTCGACTCCCCCGCAGCGAGCAGACCCTAAGCAATCAGGCCCAACCATACACCAAGCAAGAAGAAGGGAGGAAATGGTAGACCGGACTCCTCCGGGACCCCTCTGGGGCCTGTTGGCAGACCTATCGGCTCAACCCTCCCAGCCCCCTTACACACGGGAGACTCACGTAACGCGCTGGACCACTATCTACCCCAGATTAGATCTGGATTGGCAGTTTGTTCAGTAGCGCGTGTTTCATCCTAGCGGGTTGGGATACCCAAAAGAGGGGCTTTTGGGTTATGCGCTGCGGCTGGAGGATCGCGTCTGCCGAATAACCCCTGGGGTGCCCAGATAATGTCTGGCGAGGTATCGGACCCCGCAGAGGAATTTCCCACTGGGGGACCCCTTACCCCGCCGCACTTAGCCTGGACAACCAAACCATTTTTTACCTGGACTACGAACCAATTCACTGTCTAGGGATGATATACCTCTGGAAATGTTACGATCCTGGAAGGGAGTAATTCCACTGGTCACTATTACCCAAAACCTCTGAATTACCTACGACTGAGATGGTGTGGATGGAAACACCCAATTAACTTCTACTACTGCCGGACGTTTCATACGTAAGCCAGAGAAGGTTTGCCGGTTTCTAAACCCTCCATACACCGACCGGAACACAGGATGCGACTCCAGGGGCGGATGCATGACAACCCTATAGAGGGCTCGCCTTCTGGGTTTTTGTCTGCTCAAACCACTGGCTGTTATAGACTGACCACTTGACAGGGACACATGGCAACCGACTGAGGTCCGGACCTGCACAAGGTACGCAACTCGATGGTTTTGCCTGATCCTACGCCGAGTATACCCATACAGACCAGCTGGATTCGACTAGACATGGGTTGATTTGGAATTAGGATCCTGGAAGGGAATAATTCCCAATCATACACATGATTGAAAACATCCAGGACCAAAGACTGACGAACACTGAAGTGGATACATAGACAACATGGAGCTAAAGAAGAAGGATCCGTAAGGGAGTAAAACTCCTAGGTTGCACTATGCTTTCCACCTCCGTTGACATAGCGGACCTGGACATCATGATCATACCACTCGACATGGACACATGGCAACCAACCGAGGACCGGACCTGCATAAGGGACGCAACTCAAGGGCTTTGCCTGATCCTAAGTTGAGTTGACAGACCTACCTAAACTTAACCTTTTCTATACCTTACCCTAACCCTAACCCTAACCCTAACCTTAACCATCCCAAAACCCATACCTAAACTTAACCTTTTCTATACCTTACCCTAACCCTAACCCTAACCTTAACCATCCCAAAACCCATACCTAAACTTAACCCTTACCTTAACCCTTCTTAACCATATCTTACCCTAACCCTAAACCCTAACCTTAACCATTCTAAAAACTATACCTAACCCTAACCCCACAGACAGACAGTCCTTTAACCCAACCAACGGGTTAATCTACAAGTGGGCTACCATGGGGCCTACGACTTTGGCCGGCCGCGCCCGTACCCTCCGACCCGCGCGTATATGATGTGGAGTGCAACCCCTCCCTTCCCCCCTCCGGTTTCCACGTGTCAGAGATGGAAGTGGATCAACCGACTCAAAACTAGAAACCTAACCCTAACCCTAACCCTAACCCCTAACCCTAACCCTAACCTAACCCCTGGCCTAACCCTAACCTAACCCCCCCTAACCCTAACCCTAACCCCTAACCCTAACCCCTAACCCTAACCCCTAACCCTAACCCTAACCTTAACCCTCCCAAAACCCTGGCCTAAACTGGCCTGGCCTTTTGGCCTGGCCTGGCCTGGCCCTAACCCTAACCCTAACCCTAACCTAACCCTAACCCAAAACCCAACCCCTACCCTGGCCCTGGCCCCTGGCCCTGGCCTACCCTGGCCCTGGCCCTGGCCCTAACCCCTGGCCTAACCCCTAACCTCTTACCCTAACCCTAACCCTAACCCTAACCCTTAACCTATTCCTAAAAACCCTATGGCCTAACCCTGGCCTAACCCCTAACCCCCCCAGGCCTGACTAGCCCTGGCCTTAACCCCCTCTGGCCCTAACCTAATGGCCTGGCCTGGGCCAAACCCCTGGCCCAACCCCTACCTGACCTGGCCTGGCCCTGGCCCTGGCCTAACCCAACCCTAACCTTTTGGCCCTGAACCCTGGCCTAACCTGGCCCTGGCCTAACCCCTGGCCTAACCTGGCCTGGCCTGGCCCCTGGCCCTGGCCCTGGCCTAACCCTGGCCCTAACCCCTCCCCTGGCCCTAACCCCCCCACGTGTCAGAGATGGAAACCCTAACCAACCAAACCCCAAGAAACCAAAAACCATATCTTACCCTAAACCCAAACCCTAACCCTAACCCTAACCCCGGCATTCTTAAACCATAACCCCTAAAACTAACCTAACCCTAACCCTGGCCCCTAACCCTGTAACCCCTAACCCTTAACCCTCCCTAACCCTAACCCTGGGCACCATGGGGCCTAACTGTTGGACTATTTTGACTACACTTTGGCCATTTACGCCATCTACCTGGGAACCTAAAACCTCCCAGATAGATGGCAGAATAGGAGACTAATGTAGAATGGAACAAAAACACACTTCACAATCATCAGACCCACAGATAGGGAGGATAACCTCACACAGAGATGGACAGGCAATACAACCGACTCAAAAACAACCCAACCTCACCATTAACCAACCCTAAAGGTTCAAAAATAGTAATATTGGATAAACATCAACCCTAAAGCCAACAACCCTAAAACAACCCTAACCCCATAACCCAGTATACCCACAGAACCACAGCTAACCCTAACCCAGACTCTACGACCAACACTACATCACAGCAAAACAACGGGACTTTCTCTACGGTACAGACACCCCAAACCTAGACTATTCTATTTACTGTTAAAAGTACACAAGGAACCGGAGACATGGACAATTCCCTTTGAAGTTCCTCCTGGCAGACCGATTGTCTCAGACTGCAATAGTGAATCTTACAACATTTCACAATATATAGATCATCACATCAACCCTCTCTCCACTAGGCACCCCAGCTTCCTCAGGGACACCTACCACTTCATGGAGAGGATTGGACCCATAGTTGTTCCCTCCCATACACACATATTCACAATAGATATTGATAGCCTATACACCAACATAAATACAGCAACAGGAATACAAGCAATTAGAAACATCTTTAAGAGATACCCAGACAACACTAGACCGGACAAAGAAATATTACAACTATTAGAAATCAGCCTGACTAGTAATGACTTTTTATTCAATGACCAATATTACCTGCAGGTGGAGGGAACAGCTATGGGCAAGAAATTTGCACCTGCTTACGCCAACATATACATGGCTGAATGGGAGAGAGAGGCACTGGCCAAGTGTCCATATCAACCCACTTTCTATTACCGCTTTTAGATGACATAATAGGAGCCTGGCCCCACGACATCCAGTTATTCACAAATTTTATAAACATTCTCAACGGTCATCATCCATCCATCAAGGTTAAATACACAATTCATCCGCAAGAAGTCAACTTCTTAGACACAACAGTTTTTTTCAGTAACAACAATCAATCACAGAAAACACTACACACTAGAGTCTACTTCAAACCAACAGACACACATGCTTTACTTCATAAACACAGTTACCACCCCAAACATACATTTAAGGGAATAATAAAATCACAAATTATACGGTTCTACAGGATATCATCTTGCAAGCAAGACCTGGATTATGCAATAAATATACTATTCAACGCACTTAGAAGAAGAGGATATTCAAAACGATTTTTAAGAACTATTAAAAACAACACATTGGCCGCCCTCCCTCCCATTCATCCAACACCCACAGACCACAGCAAATCATCCACCTCTCTTAACCCTAACCTCAACCCTACTCCTAACCTTAACCCCTCCCCAAACCTCACGCCTAACCTTAACCCTCCCCTTAACCCCACGCCCAACCTTAACCTTTCCCTCAACCTCACACCTAACCCTAACCTCTCCCCAAACCCCACGCCTAACCCTAACCTCTCCCCAAACCCCACGCCTAACCTTTCCCTTAACCCCATACCTAACCTTAACCTTTCCCCAAACCCCAACCCTAACCCTAACCCCACTCCTAACCTTAACCTTTCCCCTAACCCCACGCCTAACCTTAATCTTCCCCGTAACCCCACACCTAACCTTAACCCCTCCCCAAACCCCACGCCTAATCCTAACCTCTCTCCTCAAACCCACGCCTAACCTTAACCTCTCCCTTAACCCCACGCCTAACCCTAATGTGTACCATTACCCTAACCAGGGTTCTCATCCTATCTCCCTCCCTCACCCTAACCCTGACTCCCCTATGGAAAGTGATCTGCACCAATCACTAAACCGGAACACTTCCTCTGTCTCCCCTCCTTTGTCATCAATACTCAATCAACAGACAACTATCATCCCCCTAGTAACCACATTTTCACATAGAATTAGACCCCTACATCAATCATTCAAACACAACTTCTCTACAGTTCAGCACACTTACATACCACTCAAACCATACAGAATTATCTCAGCATTTAGAAAGAACAAAAACTTAAAGGACATGCTCACCAAAGCAAGATTCAGTAGCAAGCCACCACAAGACCTCAAACCTCATAACGTCCATTTTCGACAGATAAAGTTCATTACAAATATACATAGCCACACATCAGCACCAGTACAAGAATCTTATTCATTGAACACACATAACACCATTTATATCATTACATGCACACTTTGCAATAAACAATACATTGGAGAAACCAAACACACCATAGAAACCAGACTCAAACAACACCTGTATAACATTAAAAGGGCACACCTACAAACAGAACTCATAACCCACTTCCAGGAGCATCCCATCACTCACCTTACCATATCAGGGTTACAGGCACATATAGGCTGGACCTGTGGGCAGCGAAAGAGGGTAGAACGGGAGTGGATCCAGCACCTACAGACAATAACGCCAAATGGCCTGAACGAGAGGTTTTAGAAAATGGGTTTTAACAGACAGAAAAATGGATGGAGAAGAACATGGTTTTATTCATAATTTATTTTTATTCTCTATAGATTTATGTTTGTTTGGTTTTAGTTTGGCACTGCCTCTTTTAGGTTTTTCTGTCCTTTAACAAAACAATAAAACCATTTAAATGCACAACATGGCGTTTATGTTCACATTTAACAACACTATGGTTGAATGAATCTCTCACCACATTGACTTCAGTACGGCCACCCAGAAAGAGGCAACTTGGAGCTTACCTCAGTTTTATTTATGGTCTTAGGAGGACATCTACGGGCCTTTTTAAGTACTACACCCATTACATTAGATCATCACAAATGGGAGGGATAAACAGGAGATAGGCCAGTGCACCGTAAAACGAACTAGTTGAAACGAAACACATTTATATGCAAAACCTAACCCTAACCCTAACCCTAACCCCTAACCCCTAACCCCTAACCCTAACCCTAACCCTAACCCTTACCTTAACCATTCTAAAACCATACCTAACCCTAACCCTACAGACAGACAGTCCTTTAACCCAACCAACGGGTTAACCTACAAGTGGGCTACCATGGGGCCTACTACTTTGCCGGCCGCGCCCGTACCCTCCGACCCGCGCGTATATGATGTGGAGTGCAACCCCTCCCTTCCCCCCTCCGGTTTCCACGTGTCAGAGATGGAAGTGGATCAACCGACTCAAAACTAGAAACCAAACACTTGGCGAGTCACCGCTGCGTTGCTGGGTGTTGGGTATGGACGCAGCAAGCCATTGAACTTTTTATCCCTTACACTCATAGGGATCCTCCCAAATCCGGCCTTAAACATGGGTTTTCCACCCTTGTACCCTCTGGATTGGTTTGATGGTGAACAGGTTTAAAATAATCATTAGATTATATACCAACTAAAATAACCCTACTCTACTCCTGACCCCTGGATATACACTACCTACACTACCCCCCTTTTTTTTCAATGAAAGGAATCCCCCCCTTTTTTCAATGAAAGAAGACCCCTTCCCCAATATCCCACCTTTTTCCACCGAAGAGGATTCTTCTCAAAGATCCCCCCCTTTTTTTTTCAATGAAGAAGACCCCTTCCCCAATATCCCACCTTTTTCCACCGAAGAGGATTCTTCTCAAAGACCCCCAATATCCCACCTTTTTCCACCGAAGAGGATTCTTCTCCAAGACCCCCCTTCTTTTTTTATTTTTTACTCAAGATAAAGGTTTTTTCAAGACACTACCCTTTTTCAGCCAAAGAGGATTTTCCCAAAGATACCAACTTTTTTTACTCAAGACCAACCTAACCCTAACCCTAACCCTAACCCCTAACCCTAACCCTAACCCTAACTAACCCTAACCCTAACCCAACCCTAACCCTAACCCAACCCTAACCCTAACCCTAACCCTAGGTGCATCACGCCGACAGAAACAAACATCTTTCTGGTAAGAAGAGTGGCGGGGGCGTATGCCTCATGACTAACGAGACATGGTGTGATGAAAGAAACATACAGGAACTCAAATCCTTCTGTTCACCTGATTTAGAATTCCTCACAATCAAATGTAGACCGCATTATCTACCAAGAGAATTCTCTTCGATTATAATTACAGCCGTATATATCCCCCCCCAAGCAGACACACAGATGACTCTGAACAAACTTTATTTAACTCTTTGCAAACTGGAAACCATTTATCCGGAGGCTGCATTCATTGTAGCTGGGGATTTTAACAAAGCTAATCTGAAAACAAGACTCCCTAAATTTGATCAGCATATCGATTGCGCAACCAGGGGTGGTAAAACCTTGGATCATTGTTACTCTAACTTCCGCGACGCATATAAGGCCCTGCCCCGCCCCCCTTTCGGAAAAGCTGACCACGACTCCATTTTGTTGATCCCTGCCTACAGACAGAAACTTAAACAAGAGGCTCCCACGCTGAGGTCTGTCCAACGCTGGTCCGACCAAGCTGACTCCACACTCCAAGACTGCTTCCATCACGTGGACTGGGACATGTTTCGTATTGCGTCAGATAAAAATATTGACGAATACGCTGATTCGGTGTGCGAGTTCATTAGAACGTGCGTTGAAGATGTCGTTCCCATAGCAACGATAAAAACATTCCCTAACCAGAAACCGTGGATTGATGGCAGCATTCGCGTGAAACTGAAAGCGCGAACCACTGCTTTTAATCAGGGCAAGGTGTCTGGTAACATGACCGAA
Organism: Oncorhynchus keta; assembly: GCF_023373465.1. NCBI lineage: Eukaryota > Metazoa > Chordata > Actinopteri > Salmoniformes > Salmonidae > Oncorhynchus > Oncorhynchus keta. The sequence continues at coordinate 58,382 of NW_026285699.1, read as the reverse complement.
TACAAACAGTGCAGCTATTCCCTCCGCAAGGCTATTAAACAAGCTAAGCGTCAGTACAGAGACAAAGTAGAATCTCAATTCAACGGCTCAGACACAAGAGGCATGTGGCAGGGTCTACAGTCAATCACGGACTACAAGAAGAAACCCAGCGCAGTCACGGACCAGGATGTCTTGCTCCCAGGCAGACTAAATAACTTTTTTTGCCCGCTTTGAGGACAATACAGTGCCACTGACACGGCCTGCAACGAAAACATGTGGTCTCTCCTTCACTGCAGCCGAGGTGAGTAAGACATTTAAACGTGTTAACCCTCGCAAGGCTGCAGGCCCAGACGGCATCCCCAGCCGCGCCCTCAGAGCATGCGCAGACCAGCTGGCCGGTGTGTTTACGGACATATTCAATCAATCCCTATACCAGTCTGCTGTTCCCACATGCTTCAAGAGGGCCACCATTGTTCCTGTTCCCAAGAAAGCTAAGGTAACTGAGCTAAACGACGTGCCAGCACTTGCAGAGGCTCGGTGCATCTCAACAATTGTGCTCTGTAGCCAGCGGCCGGTTAGCTCAGTTGGTTAGAGTGTGTGATACGCTGCTCTCTGAAAGTAAGTAATGTCTTTCTTTTTCATCTGACATTGTGACATCAGTGTTACATGAGAGTTTCTTGTCATTGTTACATGACAGTTTCTTGTCATTGTTTACATGACAGTAGGTTGTCGTAAGACAAGGCTGCATGAAGTGTGAACTGGAGTTTTCTTGGATCCATAAAACAATGTGCTTTTGGAGAATGTGGGCATCGATCCCACTACCTCACGCGTGCAAAGCATTTGAGCTAATTCCCCAGCCGTTTGGAATTTCCGCAAGAAGCAACCAAGAGGGTCCAGTCTTGTCAGGCTATGCTGTTGGTGGACTTGTTTGTTGACGTGCCAGCACTTGCAGAGGCTCGGTGCATTTCAACAATTGAGCAAAATAGTAAATGGCAGGTTAGCTCAGTTGGTTAGAGTGTGGTGCTAATAACGCCAAGGTCATGGGTTCGATCCCCATACTGGCTATTATGTACATTTTGAGTGTCAAAATTACGAGTCACATGCATGTGAATTGTCAAGGGTGCCACAGAATTAATTTGAGTGAATTGCCGGAATAGCTCAGTTGGGAGAGTGTTAGACTGAAGATCTAAAGGTTCCTGGTTCGATCCTGGTTTTCTGCATCTTTATCTGTTCTTTCTTTATGCTCTGGCTTCAAGGAAACTTTCCACAGCTTTGTTTGTGGGCCTCAATGGTGTGTGCTACGCTGCTCCTCTGAAAGTAAGTAATGTCTTGCTTTTTCATGTGACATTGTGACATCAGTGTTACATGAGAGTTTCTTGTCATTGTTACATGACAGTTTCTTGTCATTGTTTACATGACAGTAGGTTGTCATAAGACAAGGCTGCATGAAGTGTGAACTGCAGCTTTCTTGGATCCACAAAAAAATGTGTTTTTGGGGAATGCGGGCATCGATCCCACTACCTATAGCATGCTAAGCAAACACAATACCAATTGATCAAATTCCCCAGCTGTTTGGAATTGCCACAAGGAGCAACCAAGAGTGTCCAGTCTTGTCAGGCTATGCTGTTGGTGGACTTGTTAGTTTGCGCTCCAGCACTTGCAGAGGCTCGGTGCATCTCAACAATTGTGCTCTGTAGCCAGCGGCCGGTCAGCTCAGTTGGTTAGAGTGTGTGATACGCTGCTCTCTGAAAGTAAGTAATGTCTTTCTTTTTCATCTGACATTGTGACATCAGTGTTACATGAGAGTTTCTTGTCATTGTTACATGACAGTTTCTTGTCATTGTTTACATGACAGTAGGTTGTCGTAAGACAAGGCTGCATGAAGTGTGAACTGGAGTTTTCTTGGATCCATAAAACAATGTGCTTTTGGAGAATGTGGGCATCGATCCCACTACCTCACGCGTGCAAAGCATTTGAGCTAATTCCCCAGCCATTTGGAATTTCTGCAAGAAGCAACCAAGAGGGTCCAGTCTTGTCAGGCTGTGCTGTTGGTGGACTTGTTTGTTGACGTGCCAGCACTTGCAGAGGCTCGGTGCATTTCAACAATTGAGCAAAATAGTAAATGGCAGGTTAGCTCAGTTGGTTAGAGTGTGGTGCTAATAACGCCAAGGTCATGGGTTCGATCCCCATACTGGCTATTATGTACATTTTGAGTGTCAAAATTACGAGTCACATGCATGTGAATTGTCAAGGGTGCCACAGAATTATGTTGAGTGAATTGCTGGAATAGCTCAGTTGGGAGAGCGTTAGACTGAAGATCTAAAGGTCCCTGGTTCGATCCTGGGTTTCGGCATCTTTATTTGTTCTTTCTTTATGCTCTGGCTTCAAGGAACCTTTCCACAGCTTTGTTTGTGGGCCTCAATGGTGTGTGCTACGCTGCTCCTCTGAAAGTAAGTAATGTCTTGCTTTTTCATCTGACATTTTGACATCAGTGTTACATTAAAGTTGCTTGTCATTGCTACATGACAGTAGGTTGTCATAAGACAAGGCTGCATGAAGTGTGAACTGCAGCTTTCTTGGATCCACAAAAAATGTGTTTTTGGGGAATGCGGGCATCGATCCCACTACCTATAGCATGCTAAGCAAACACAATACCAATTGATCAAATTCCCCAGCTGTTTGGAATTGCCACAAGGAGCAACCAAGAGTGTCCAGTCTTGTCAGGCTATGCTGTTGGTGGACTTGTTAGTTTGCGCTCCAGCACTTGCAGAGGCTCGGTGCATCTCAACAATTGTGCTCTGTAGCCAGCGGCCGGTTAGCTCAGTTGGTTAGAGTGTGTGATACGCTGCTCTCTGAAAGTAAGTAATGTCTTTCTTTTTCATCTGACATTGTGACATCAGTGTTACATGAGAGTTTCTTGTCATTGTTACATGACAGTTTCTTGTCATTGTTTACATGACAGTAGGTTGTCGTAAGACAAGGCTGCATGAAGTGTGAACTGGAGTTTTCTTGGATCCATAAAACAATGTGCTTTTGGAGAATGTGGGCATCGATCCCACTACCTCACGCGTGCAAAGCATTTGAGCTAATTCCCCAGCCATTTGGAATTTCTGCAAGAAGCAACCAAGAGGGTCCAGTCTTGTCAGGCTGTGCTGTTGGTGGACTTGTTTGTTGACGTGCCAGCACTTGCAGAGGCTCGGTGCATTTCAACAATTGAGCAGAATAGTAAATGGCAGGTTAGCTCAGTTGGTTAGAGTGTGGTGCTAATAACGCCAAGGTCATGGGTTCGATCCCCATACTGGCTATTATGTACATTTTGAGTGTCAAAATTACGAGTCACATGCATGTGAATTGTCAAGGGTGCCACAGAATTATGTTGAGTGAATTGCCGGAATAGCTCAGTTGGGAGAGCGTTAGACTGAAGATCTAAAGGTCCCTGGTTCGATCCCGGGTTTCGGCATCTTTATTTGTTCTTTCTTTATGCTCTGGCTTCAAGGAACCTTTCCACAGCTTTGTTTGTGGGCCTCAATGGTGTGTGCTACGCTGCTCCTCTGAAAGTAAGTAATGTCTTGCTTTTTCATCTGACATTTTGACATCAGTGTTACATTAAAGTTGCTTGTCATTGCTACATGACAGTAGGTTGTCATAAGACAAGGCTGCATGAAGTGTGAACTGCAGCTTTCTTGGATCCACAAAAAAATGTGTTTTTGGGGAATGCGGGCATCGATCCCACTACCTATAGCATGCTAAGCAAACACAATACCAATTGATCAAATTCCCCAGCTGTTTGGAATTGCCACAAGGAGCAACCAAGAGTGTCCAGTCTTGTCAGGCTATGCTGTTGGTGGACTTGTTAGTTTGCGCTCCAGCACTTGCAGAGGCTCGGTGCATCTCAACAATTGTGCTCTGTAGCCAGCGGCCGGTTAGCTCAGTTGGTTAGAGTGTGTGATACGCTGCTCTCTGAAAGTAAGTAATGTCTTTCTTTTTCATCTGACATTGTGACATCAGTGTTACATGAGAGTTTCTTGTCATTGTTACATGACAGTTTCTTGTCATTGTTTACATGACAGTAGGTTGTCGTAAGACAAGGCTGCATGAAGTGTGAACTGGAGTTTTCTTGGATCCATAAAACAATGTGCTTTTGGAGAATGTGGGCATCGATCCCACTACCTCACGCGTGCAAAGCATTTGAGCTAATTCCCCAGCCATTTGGAATTTCTGCAAGAAGCAACCAAGAGGGTCCAGTCTTGTCAGGCTGTGCTGTTGGTGGACTTGTTTGTTGACGTGCCAGCACTTGCAGAGGCTCGGTGCATTTCAACAATTGAGCAGAATAGTAAATGGCAGGTTAGCTCAGTTGGTTAGAGTGTGGTGCTAATAACGCCAAGGTCATGGGTTCGATCCCCATACTGGCTATTATGTACATTTTGAGTGTCAAAATTACGAGTCACATGCATGTGAATTGTCAAGGGTGCCACAGAATTATGTTGAGTGAATTGCCGGAATAGCTCAGTTGGGAGAGCGTTAGACTGAAGATCTAAAGGTCCCTGGTTCGATCCCGGGTTTCGGCATCTTTATTTGTTCTTTCTTTATGCTCTGGCTTCAAGGAACCTTTCCACAGCTTTGTTTGTGGGCCTCAATGGTGTGTGCTACGCTGCTCCTCTGAAAGTAAGTAATGTCTTGCTTTTTCATCTGACATTTTGACATCAGTGTTACATTAAAGTTGCTTGTCATTGCTACATGACAGTAGGTTGTCATAAGACAAGGCTGCATGAAGTGTGAACTGCAGCTTTCTTGGATCCACAAAAAATGTGTTTTTGGGGAATGCGGGCATCGATCCCACTACCTATAGCATGCTAAGCAAACACAATACCAATTGATCAAATTCCCCAGCTGTTTGGAATTGCCACAAGGAGCAACCAAGAGTGTCCAGTCTTGTCAGGCTATGCTGTTGGTGGACTTGTTAGTTTGCGCTCCAGCACTTGCAGAGGCTCGGTGCATCTCAACAATTGTGCTCTGTAGCCAGCGGCCGGTTAGCTCAGTTGGTTAGAGTGTGTGATACGCTGCTCTCTGAAAGTAAGTAATGTCTTTCTTTTTCATCTGACATTGTGACATCAGTGTTACATGAGAGTTTCTTGTCATTGTTACATGACAGTTTCTTGTCATTGTTTACATGACAGTAGGTTGTCGTAAGACAAGGCTGCATGAAGTGTGAACTGGAGTTTTCTTGGATCCATAAAACAATGTGCTTTTGGAGAATGTGGGCATCGATCCCACTACCTCACGCGTGCAAAGCATTTGAGCTAATTCCCCAGCCATTTGGAATTTCTGCAAGAAGCAACCAAGAGGGTCCAGTCTTGTCAGGCTGTGCTGTTGGTGGACTTGTTTGTTGACGTGCCAGCACTTGCAGAGGCTCGGTGCATTTCAACAATTGAGCAGAATAGTAAATGGCAGGTTAGCTCAGTTGGTTAGAGTGTGGTGCTAATAACGCCAAGGTCATGGGTTCGATCCCCATACTGGCTATTATGTACATTTTGAGTGTCAAAATTACGAGTCACATGCATGTGAATTGTCAAGGGTGCCACAGAATTATGTTGAGTGAATTGCCGGAATAGCTCAGTTGGGAGAGCGTTAGACTGAAGATCTAAAGGTCCCTGGTTCGATCCCGGGTTTCGGCATCTTTATTTGTTCTTTCTTTATGCTCTGGCTTCAAGGAACCTTTCCACAGCTTTGTTTGTGGGCCTCAATGGTGTGTGCTACGCTGCTCCTCTGAAAGTAAGTAATGTCTTGCTTTTTCATCTGACATTTTGACATCAGTGTTACATTAAAGTTGCTTGTCATTGCTACATGACAGTAGGTTGTCATAAGACAAGGCTGCATGAAGTGTGAACTGCAGCTTTCTTGGATCCACAAAAAAATGTGTTTTTGGGGAATGCGGGCATCGATCCCACTACCTATAGCATGCTAAGCAAACACAATACCAATTGATCAAATTCCCCAGCTGTTTGGAATTGCCACAAGGAGCAACCAAGAGTGTCCAGTCTTGTCAGGCTATGCTGTTGGTGGACTTGTTAGTTTGCGCTCCAGCACTTGCAGAGGCTCGGTGCATCTCAACAATTGTGCTCTGTAGCCAGCGGCCGGTTAGCTCAGTTGGTTAGAGTGTGTGATACGCTGCTCTCTGAAAGTAAGTAATGTCTTTCTTTTTCATCTGACATTGTGACATCAGTGTTACATGAGAGTTTCTTGTCATTGTTACATGACAGTTTCTTGTCATTGTTTACATGACAGTAGGTTGTCGTAAGACAAGGCTGCATGAAGTGTGAACTGGAGTTTTCTTGGATCCATAAAACAATGTGCTTTTGGAGAATGTGGGCATCGATCCCACTACCTCACGCGTGCAAAGCATTTGAGCTAATTCCCCAGCCATTTGGAATTTCTGCAAGAAGCAACCAAGAGGGTCCAGTCTTGTCAGGCTGTGCTGTTGGTGGACTTGTTTGTTGACGTGCCAGCACTTGCAGAGGCTCGGTGCATTTCAACAATTGAGCAGAATAGTAAATGGCAGGTTAGCTCAGTTGGTTAGAGTGTGGTGCTAATAACGCCAAGGTCATGGGTTCGATCCCCATACTGGCTATTATGTACATTTTGAGTGTCAAAATTACGAGTCACATGCATGTGAATTGTCAAGGGTGCCACAGAATTATGTTGAGTGAATTGCCGGAATAGCTCAGTTGGGAGAGCGTTAGACTGAAGATCTAAAGGTCCCTGGTTCGATCCCGGGTTTCGGCATCTTTATTTGTTCTTTCTTTATGCTCTGGCTTCAAGGAACCTTTCCACAGCTTTGTTTGTGGGCCTCAATGGTGTGTGCTACGCTGCTCCTCTGAAAGTAAGTAATGTCTTGCTTTTTCATCTGACATTTTGACATCAGTGTTACATTAAAGTTGCTTGTCATTGCTACATGACAGTAGGTTGTCATAAGACAAGGCTGCATGAAGTGTGAACTGCAGCTTTCTTGGATCCACAAAAAATGTGTTTTTGGGGAATGCGGGCATCGATCCCACTACCTATAGCATGCTATGCAAACACAATACCAATTGATCAAATTCCCCAGCTGTTTGGAATTGCCACAAGGAGCAACCAAGAGTGTCCAGTCTTGTCAGGCTATGCTGTTGGTGGACTTGTTAGTTTGCGCTCCAGCACTTGCAGAGGCTCGGTGCATCTCAACAATTGTGCTCTGTAGCCAGCGGCCGGTCAGCTCAGTTGGTTAGAGTGTGTGATACGCTGCTCTCTGAAAGTAAGTAATGTCTTTCTTTTTCATCTGACATTGTGACATCAGTGTTACATGAGAGTTTCTTGTCATTGTTACATGACAGTTTCTTGTCATTGTTTACATGACAGTAGGTTGTCGTAAGACAAGGCTGCATGAAGTGTGAACTGGAGTTTTCTTGGATCCATAAAACAATGTGCTTTTGGAGAATGTGGGCATCGATCCCACTACCTCACGCGTGCAAAGCATTTGAGCTAATTCCCCAGCCATTTGGAATTTCTGCAAGAAGCAACCAAGAGGGTCCAGTCTTGTCAGGCTGTGCTGTTGGTGGACTTGTTTGTTGACGTGCCAGCACTTGCAGAGGCTCGGTGCATTTCAACAATTGAGCAGAATAGTAAATGGCAGGTTAGCTCAGTTGGTTAGAGTGTGGTGCTAATAACGCCAAGGTCATGGGTTCGATCCCCATACTGGCTATTATGTACATTTTGAGTGTCAAAATTACGAGTCACATGCATGTGAATTGTCAAGGGTGCCACAGAATTATGTTGAGTGAATTGCCGGAATAGCTCAGTTGGGAGAGCGTTAGACTGAAGATCTAAAGGTCCCTGGTTCGATCCCGGTTTTCGGCATCTTTATTTGTTCTTTCTTTATGCTCTGGCTTCAAGGAACCTTTCCACAGCTTTGTTTGTGGGCCTCAATGGTGTGTGCTACGCTGCTCCTCTGAAAGTAAGTAATGTCTTGCTTTTTCATCTGACATTTTGACATCAGTGTTACATTAAAGTTGCTTGTCATTGCTACATGACAGTAGGTTGTCATAAGACAAGGCTGCATGAAGTGTGAACTGCAGCTTTCTTGGATCCACAAAAAAATGTGTTTTTGGGGAATGCGGGCATCGATCCCACTACCTATAGCATGCTATGCAAACACAATACCAATTGATCAAATTCCCCAGCTGTTTGGAATTGCCACAAGGAGCAACCAAGAGTGTCCAGTCTTGTCAGGCTATGCTGTTGGTGGACTTGTTAGTTTGCGCTCCAGCACTTGCAGAGGCTCGGTGCATCTCAACAATTGTGCTCTGTAGCCAGCGGCCGGTCAGCTCAGTTGGTTAGAGTGTGTGATACGCTGCTCTCTGAAAGTAAGTAATGTCTTTCTTTTTCATCTGACATTGTGACATCAGTGTTACATGAGAGTTTCTTGTCATTGTTACATGACAGTTTCTTGTCATTGTTTACATGACAGTAGGTTGTCGTAAGACAAGGCTGCATGAAGTGTGAACTGGAGTTTTCTTGGATCCATAAAACAATGTGCTTTTGGAGAATGTGGGCATCGATCCCACTACCTCACGCGTGCAAAGCATTTGAGCTAATTCCCCAGCCATTTGGAATTTCTGCAAGAAGCAACCAAGAGGGTCCAGTCTTGTCAGGCTGTGCTGTTGGTGGACTTGTTTGTTGACGTGCCAGCACTTGCAGAGGCTCGGTGCATTTCAACAATTGAGCAGAATAGTAAATGGCAGGTTAGCTCAGTTGGTTAGAGTGTGGTGCTAATAACGCCAAGGTCATGGGTTCGATCCCCATACTGGCTATTATGTACATTTTGAGTGTCAAAATTACGAGTCACATGCATGTGAATTGTCAAGGGTGCCACAGAATTATGTTGAGTGAATTGCCGGAATAGCTCAGTTGGGAGAGCGTTAGACTGAAGATCTAAAGGTCCCTGGTTCGATCCCGGTTTTCGGCATCTTTATTTGTTCTTTCTTTATGCTCTGGCTTCAAGGAACCTTTCCACAGCTTTGTTTGTGGGCCTCAATGGTGTGTGCTACGCTGCTCCTCTGAAAGTAAGTAATGTCTTGCTTTTTCATCTGACATTTTGACATCAGTGTTACATTAAAGTTGCTTGTCATTGCTACATGACAGTAGGTTGTCATAAGACAAGGCTGCATGAAGTGTGAACTGCAGCTTTCTTGGATCCACAAAAAAATGTGTTTTTGGGGAATGCGGGCATCGATCCCACTACCTATAGCATGCTAAGCAAACACAATACCAATTGATCAAATTCCCCAGCTGTTTGGAATTGCCACAAGGAGCAACCAAGAGTGTCCAGTCTTGTCAGGCTATGCTGTTGGTGGACTTGTTAGTTTGCGCTCCAGCACTTGCAGAGGCTCGGTGCATCTCAACAATTGTGCTCTGTAGCCAGCGGCCGGTTAGCTCAGTTGGTTAGAGTGTGTGATACGCTGCTCTCTGAAAGTAAGTAATGTCTTTCTTTTTCATCTGACATTGTGACATCAGTGTTACATGAGAGTTTCTTGTCATTGTTACATGACAGTTTCTTGTCATTGTTTACATGACAGTAGGTTGTCGTAAGACAAGGCTGCATGAAGTGTGAACTGGAGTTTTCTTGGATCCATAAAACAATGTGCTTTTGGAGAATGTGGGCATCGATCCCACTACCTCACGCGTGCAAAGCATTTGAGCTAATTCCCCAGCCGTTTGGAATTTCTGCAAGAAGCAACCAAGAGGGTCCAGTCTTGTCAGGCTGTGCTGTTGGTGGACTTGTTTGTTGACGTGCCAGCACTTGCAGAGGCTCGGTGCATTTCAACAATTGAGCAGAATAGTAAATGGCAGGTTAGCTCAGTTGGTTAGAGTGTGGTGCTAATAACGCCAAGGTCATGGGTTCGATCCCCATACTGGCTATTATGTACATTTTGAGTGTCAAAATTACGAGTCACATGCATGTGAATTGTCAAGGGTGCCACAGAATTATGTTGAGTGAATTGCCGGAATAGCTCAGTTGGGAGAGCGTTAGACTGAAGATCTAAAGGTCCCTGGTTCGATCCCGGGTTTCGGCATCTTTATTTGTTCTTTCTTTATGCTCTGGCTTCAAGGAACCTTTCCACAGCTTTGTTTGTGGGCCTCAATGGTGTGTGCTACGCTGCTCCTCTGAAAGTAAGTAATGTCTTGCTTTTTCATCTGACATTTTGACATCAGTGTTACATTAAAGTTGCTTGTCATTGCTACATGACAGTAGGTTGTCATAAGACAAGGCTGCATGAAGTGTGAACTGCAGCTTTCTTGGATCCACAAAAAATTGTGTTTTTGGGGAATGCGGGCATCGATCCCAATACCTATAGCATGCTAAGCAAACACAATACCAATTGATCAAATTCCCCAGCTGTTTGGAATTGCCACAAGGAGCAACCAAGAGTGTCCAGTCTTGTCAGGCTATGCTGTTGGTGGACTTGTTAGTTTGCGCTCTAGCACTTGCAGAGGCTCGGTGCATCTCAACAATTGTGCTCTGTAGCCAGCGGCCGGTTAGCTCAGTTGGTTAGAGTGTGTGATACGCTGCTCTCTGAAAGTAAGTAATGTCTTTCTTTTTCATCTGACATTGTGACATCAGTGTTACATGAGAGTTTCTTGTCATTGTTACATGACAGTTTCTTGTCATTGTTTACATGACAGTAGGTTGTCGTAAGACAAGGCTGCATGAAGTGTGAACTGGAGTTTTCTTGGATCCATAAAACAATGTGCTTTTGGAGAATGTGGGCATCGATCCCACTTCCTCACGCGTGCAAAGCATTTGAGCTAATTCCCCAGCTGTTTGGAATTTCCGCAAGAAGCAACCAAGAGGGTCCAGTCTTGTCAGGCTGTGCTGTTGGTGGACTTGTTTGTTGACGTGCCAGCACTTGCAGAGGCTCGGTGCATTTCAACAATTGAGCAGAATAGTAAATGGCAGGTTAGCTCAGTTAGTTAGAGTGTGGTGCTAATAACGCCAAGGTCATGGGTTCGATCCCCATACTGGCTATTATGTACATTTTGAGTGTCAAAATTACGAGTCACATGCATTTGAATTGTCAAGGGTGCCACAGAATTACGTTGAGTGAATTGCCGGAATAGCTCAGTTGGGAGAGCGTTAGACTGAAGATCTAAAGGTCCCTGGTTCGATCCCGGGTTTCGGCATCTTTATTTGTTCTTTCTTTATGCTCTGGCTTCAAGGAACCTTTCCACAGCTTTGTTTGTGGGCCTCAATGGTGTGTGCTACGCTGCTCCTCTGAAAGTAAGTAATGTCTTGCTTTTTCATCTGACATTTTGACATCAGTGTTACATTAAAGTTGCTTGTCATTGCTACATGACAGTAGGTTGTCATAAGACAAGGCTGCATGAAGTGTGAACTGCAGCTTTCTTGGATCCACAAAAAAATGTGTTTTTGGGGAATGCGGGCATCGATCCCACTACCTATAGCATGCTATGCAAACACAATACCAATTGATCAAATTCCCCAGCTGTTTGGAATTGCCACAAGGAGCAACCAAGAGTGTCCAGTCTTGTCAGGCTATGCTGTTGGTGGACTTGTTAGTTTGCGCTCCAGCACTTGCAGAGGCTCGGTGCATCTCAACAATTGTGCTCTGTAGCCAGCGGCCGGTTAGCTCAGTTGGTTAGAGTGTGTGATACGCTGCTCTCTGAAAGTAAGTAATGTCTTTCTTTTTCATCTGACATTGTGACATCAGTGTTACATGAGAGTTTCTTGTCATTGTTACATGACAGTTTCTTGTCATTGTTTACATGACAGTAGGTTGTCGTAAGACAAGGCTGCATGAAGTGTGAACTGGAGTTTTCTTGGATCCATAAAACAATGTGCTTTTGGAGAATGTGGGCATCGATCCCACTACCTCACGCGTGCAAAGCATTTGAGCTAATTCCCCAGCCATTTGGAATTTCCGCAAGAAGCAACCAAGAGGGTCCAGTCTTGTCAGGCTGTGCTGTTGGTGGACTTGTTTGTTGACGTGCCAGCACTTGCAGAGGCTCGGTGCATTTCAAGAATTGAGCAAAATAGTAAATGGCAGGTTAGCGCAGTTGGTTAGAGTGTGGTGCGAATAACGCCAATGTCATGGGTTCGATCTCCATACTGGCTATTATGTACATTTTGAGTGTCAAAATTACGAGTCACATGCATGTGAATTGTCAAGGGTGCCACAGAATTATGTTGAGTGAATTGCCGGAATAGCTCAGTTGGGAGAGCGTTAGACTGAAGATCTAAAGGTCCCTGGTTCGATCCCGGTTTTCGGCATCTTTATTTGTTCTTTCTTTATGCTCTGGCTTCAAGGAACCTTTCCACAGCTTTGTTTGTGGGCCTCAATGGTGTGTGCTACGCTGCTCCTCTGAAAGTAAGTAATGTCTTGCTTTTTCATCTGACATTTTGACATCAGTGTTACATTAAAGTTGCTTGTCATTGCTACATGACAGTAGGTTGTCATAAGACAAGGCTGCATGAAGTGTGAACTGCAGCTTTCTTGGATCCACAAAAAAAATGTGTTTTTGGGGAATGCGGGCATCGATCCCACTACCTATAGCATGCTATGCAAACACAATACCAATTGATCAAATTCCCCAGCTGTTTGGAAATGCCAGAAGGAGAAACCAAGAGTGTCCAGTCTTGTCAGGCTATGCTGTTGGTGGACTTGTTAGTTTGCGCTCCAGCACTTGCAGAGGCTCGGTGCATCTCAACAATTGTGCTCTGTAGCCAGCGGCCGGTCAGCTCAGTTGGTTAGAGTGTGTGATACGCTGCTCTCTGAAAGTAAGTAATGTCTTTCTTTTTCATCTGACATTGTGACATCAGTGTTACATGAGAGTTTCTTGTCATTGTTACATGACAGTTTCTTGTCATTGTTTACATGACAGTAGGTTGTCGTAAGACAAGGCTGCATGAAGTGTGAACTGGAGTTTTCTTGGATCCATAAAACAATGTGCTTTTGGAGAATGTGGGCATCGATCCCACTACCTCACGCGTGCAAAGCATTTGAGCTAATTCCCCAGCCATTTGGAATTTCTGCAAGAAGCAACCAAGAGGGTCCAGTCTTGTCAGGCTGTGCTGTTGGTGGACTTGTTTGTTGACGTGCCAGCACTTGCAGAGGCTCGGTGCATTTCAACAATTGAGCAGAATAGTAAATGGCAGGTTAGCTCAGTTGGTTAGAGTGTGGTGCTAATAACGCCAAGGTCATGGGTTCGATCCCCATACTGGCTATTATGTACATTTTGAGTGTCAAAATTACGAGTCACATGCATGTGAATTGTCAAGGGTGCCACAGAATTATGTTGAGTGAATTGCCGGAATAGCTCAGTTGGGAGAGCGTTAGACTGAAGATCTAAAGGTCCCTGGTTCGATCCCGGTTTTCGGCATCTTTATTTGTTCTTTCTTTATGCTCTGGCTTCAAGGAACCTTTCCACAGCTTTGTTTGTGGGCCTCAATGGTGTGTGCTACGCTGCTCCTCTGAAAGTAAGTAATGTCTTGCTTTTTCATCTGACATTTTGACATCAGTGTTACATTAAAGTTGCTTGTCATTGCTACATGACAGTAGGTTGTCATAAGACAAGGCTGCATGAAGTGTGAACTGCAGCTTTCTTGGATCCACAAAAAATGTGTTTTTGGGGAATGCGGGCATCGATCCCACTACCTATAGCATGCTATGCAAACACAATACCAATTGATCAAATTCCCCAGCTGTTTGGAAATGCCAGAAGGAGAAACCAAGAGTGTCCAGTCTTGTCAGGCTATGCTGTTGGTGGACTTGTTAGTTTGCGCTCCAGCACTTGCAGAGGCTCGGTGCATCTCAACAATTGTGCTCTGTAGCCAGCGGCCGGTTAGCTCAGTTGGTTAGAGTGTGTGATACGCTGCTCTCTGAAAGTAAGTAATGTCTTTCTTTTTCATCTGACATTGTGACATCAGTGTTACATGAGAGTTTCTTGTCATTGTTACATGACAGTTTCTTGTCATTGTTTACATGACAGTAGGTTGTCGTAAGACAAGGCTGCATGAAGTGTGAACTGGAGTTTTCTTGGATCCATAAAACAATGTGCTTTTGGAGAATGTGGGCATCGATCCCACTACCTCACGCGTGCAAAGCATTTGAGCTAATTCCCCAGCCATTTGGAATTTCTGCAAGAAGCAACCAAGAGGGTCCAGTCTTGTCAGGCTGTGCTGTTGGTGGACTTGTTTGTTGACGTGCCAGCACTTGCAGAGGCTCGGTGCATTTCAACAATTGAGCAGAATAGTAAATGGCAGGTTAGCTCAGTTGGTTAGAGTGTGGTGCTAATAACGCCAAGGTCATGGGTTCGATCCCCATACTGGCTATTATGTACATTTTGAGTGTCAAAATTACGAGTCACATGCATGTGAATTGTCAAGGGTGCCACAGAATTATGTTGAGTGAATTGCCGGAATAGCTCAGTTGGGAGAGCGTTAGACTGAAGATCTAAAGGTCCCTGGTTCGATCCCGGGTTTCGGCATCTTTATTTGTTCTTTCTTTATGCTCTGGCTTCAAGGAACCTTTCCACAGCTTTGTTTGTGGGCCTCAATGGTGTGTGCTACGCTGCTCCTCTGAAAGTAAGTAATGTCTTGCTTTTTCATCTGACATTTTGACATCAGTGTTACATTAAAGTTGCTTGTCATTGCTACATGACAGTAGGTTGTCATAAGACAAGGCTGCATGAAGTGTGAACTGCAGCTTTCTTGGATCCACAAAAAATGTGTTTTTGGGGAATGCGGGCATCGATCCCACTACCTATAGCATGCTATGCAAACACAATACCAATTGATCAAATTCCCCAGCTGTTTGGAATGCCAGAAGGAGAAACCAAGAGTGTCCAGTCTTGTCAGGCTATGCTGTTGGTGGACTTGTTAGTTTGCGCTCCAGCACTTGCAGAGGCTCGGTGCATCTCAACAATTGTGCTCTGTAGCCAGCGGCCGGTCAGCTCAGTTGGTTAGAGTGTGTGATACGCTGCTCTCTGAAAGTAAGTAATGTCTTTCTTTTTCATCTGACATTGTGACATCAGTGTTACATGAGAGTTTCTTGTCATTGTTACATGACAGTTTCTTGTCATTGTTTACATGACAGTAGGTTGTCGTAAGACAAGGCTGCATGAAGTGTGAACTGGAGTTTTCTTGGATCCATAAAACAATGTGCTTTTGGAGAATGTGGGCATCGATCCCACTACCTCACGCGTGCAAAGCATTTGAGCTAATTCCCCAGCCATTTGGAATTTCTGCAAGAAGCAACCAAGAGGGTCCAGTCTTGTCAGGCTGTGCTGTTGGTGGACTTGTTTGTTGACGTGCCAGCACTTGCAGAGGCTCGGTGCATTTCAACAATTGAGCAGAATAGTAAATGGCAGGTTAGCTCAGTTGGTTAGAGTGTGGTGCTAATAACGCCAAGGTCATGGGTTCGATCCCCATACTGGCTATTATGTACATTTTGAGTGTCAAAATTACGAGTCACATGCATGTGAATTGTCAAGGGTGCCACAGAATTATGTTGAGTGAATTGCCGGAATAGCTCAGTTGGGAGAGCGTTAGACTGAAGATCTAAAGGTCCCTGGTTCGATCCCGGGTTTCGGCATCTTTATTTGTTCTTTCTTTATGCTCTGGCTTCAAGGAACCTTTCCACAGCTTTGTTTGTGGGCCTCAATGGTGTGTGCTACGCTGCTCCTCTGAAAGTAAGTAATGTCTTGCTTTTTCATCTGACATTTTGACATCAGTGTTACATTAAAGTTGCTTGTCATTGCTACATGACAGTAGGTTGTCATAAGACAAGGCTGCATGAAGTGTGAACTGCAGCTTTCTTGGATCCACAAAAAAATGTGTTTTTGGGGAATGCGGGCATCGATCCCACTACCTATAGCATGCTATGCAAACACAATACCAATTGATCAAATTCCCCAGCTGTTTGGAATTGCCACAAGGAGCAACCAAGAGTGTCCAGTCTTGTCAGGCTATGCTGTTGGTGGACTTGTTAGTTTGCGCTCCAGCACTTGCAGAGGCTCGGTGCATCTCAACAATTGTGCTCTGTAGCCAGCGGCCGGTTAGCTCAGTTGGTTAGAGTGTGTGATACGCTGCTCTCTGAAAGTAAGTAATGTCTTTCTTTTTCATCTGACATTGTGACATCAGTGTTACATGAGAGTTTCTTGTCATTGTTACATGACAGTTTCTTGTCATTGTTTACATGACAGTAGGTTGTCGTAAGACAAGGCTGCATGAAGTGTGAACTGGAGTTTTCTTGGATCCATAAAACAATGTGCTTTTGGAGAATGTGGGCATCGATCCCACTACCTCACGCGTGCAAAGCATTTGAGCTAATTCCCCAGCCGTTTGGAATTTCCACAAGAAGCAACCAAGAGGGTCCAGTCTTGTCAGGCTATGCTGTTGGTGGACTTGTTTGTTGATGTGCCAGCACTTGCAGAGGCTCAGTGCATTTCAACAATTGAGCAAAATAGCAAATGGCTGTTAGCTCAGTTGGTTAGAGTGTGGTGCTAATAACGCCAAGGTCATGGGTTCGATCCCCATACTGGCTATTATGTACATTTTGAGTGTCAAAATTACGAGTCACATGCATGTGAATTGTCAAGGGTGCCACAGAATTATGTTGAGTGAATTGCCGGAATAGCTCAGTTGGGAGAGCGTTAGACTGAAGATCTAAAGGTCCCTGGTTCGATCCCGGGTTTCGGCATCTTTATTTGTTCTTTCTTTATGCTCTGGCTTCAAGGAACCTTTCCACAGCTTTGTTTGTGGGCCTCAATGGTGTGTGCTACGCTGCTCCTCTGAAAGTAAGTAATGTCTTGCTTTTTCATCTGACATTTTGACATCAGTGTTACATTAAAGTTGCTTGTCATTGCTACATGACAGTAGGTTGTCATAAGACAAGGCTGCATGAAGTGTGAACTGCAGCTTTCTTGGATCCACAAAAAATGTGTTTTTGGGGAATGCGGGCATCGATCCCACTACCTATAGCATGCTATGCAAACACAATACCAATTGATCAAATTCCCCAGCTGTTTGGAAATGCCAGAAGGAGCAACCAAGAGTGTCCAGTCTTGTCAGGCTATGCTGTTGGTGGACTTGTTAGTTTGCGCTCCAGCACTTGCAGAGGCTCGGTGCATCTCAACAATTGTGCTCTGTAGCCAGCGGCCGGTCAGCTCAGTTGGTTAGAGTGTGTGATACGCTGCTCTCTGAAAGTAAGTAATGTCTTTCTTTTTCATCTGACATTGTGACATCAGTGTTACATGAGAGTTTCTTGTCATTGTTACATGACAGTTTCTTGTCATTGTTTACATGACAGTAGGTTGTCGTAAGACAAGGCTGCATGAAGTGTGAACTGGAGTTTTCTTGGATCCATAAAACAATGTGCTTTTGGAGAATGTGGGCATCGATCCCACTACCTCACGCGTGCAAAGCATTTGAGCTAATTCCCCAGCCATTTGGAATTTCTGCAAGAAGCAACCAAGAGGGTCCAGTCTTGTCAGGCTGTGCTGTTGGTGGACTTGTTTGTTGACGTGCCAGCACTTGCAGAGGCTCGGTGCATTTCAACAATTGAGCAGAATAGTAAATGGCAGGTTAGCTCAGTTGGTTAGAGTGTGGTGCTAATAACGCCAAGGTCATGGGTTCGATCCCCATACTGGCTATTATGTACATTTTGAGTGTCAAAATTACGAGTCACATGCATGTGAATTGTCAAGGGTGCCACAGAATTATGTTGAGTGAATTGCCGGAATAGCTCAGTTGGGAGAGCGTTAGACTGAAGATCTAAAGGTCCCTGGTTCGATCCCGGTTTTCGGCATCTTTATTTGTTCTTTCTTTATGCTCTGGCTTCAAGGAAACTTTCCACAGCTTTGTTTGTGGGCCTCAATGGTGTGTGCTACGCTGCTCCTCTGAAAGTAAGTAATGTCTTGCTTTTTCATCTGACATTTTGACATCAGTGTTACATTAAAGTTGCTTGTCATTGCTACATGACAGTAGGTTGTCATAAGACAAGGCTGCATGAAGTGTGAACTGCAGCTTTCTTGGATCCACAAAAAATGTGTTTTTGGGGAATGCGGGCATCGATCCCACTACCTATAGCATGCTATGCAAACACAATACCAATTGATCAAATTCCCCAGCTGTTTGGAAATGCCAGAAGGAGAAACCAAGAGTGTCCAGTCTTGTCAGGCTATGCTGTTGGTGGACTTGTTAGTTTGCGCTCCAGCACTTGCAGAGGCTCGGTGCATCTCAACAATTGTGCTCTGTAGCCAGCGGCCGGTTAGCTCAGTTGGTTAGAGTGTGTGATACGCTGCTCTCTGAAAGTAAGTAATGTCTTTCTTTTTCATCTGACATTGTGACATCAGTGTTACATGAGAGTTTCTTGTCATTGTTACATGACAGTTTCTTGTCATTGTTTACATGACAGTAGGTTGTCGTAAGACAAGGCTGCATGAAGTGTGAACTGGAGTTTTCTTGGATCCATAAAACAATGTGCTTTTGGAGAATGTGGGCATCGATCCCACTACCTCACGCGTGCAAAGCATTTGAGCTAATTCCCCAGCCATTTGGAATTTCTGCAAGAAGCAAACCAAGAGGGTCCAGTCTTGTCAGGCTGTGCTGTTGGTGGACTTGTTTGTTGACGTGCCAGCACTTGCAGAGGCTCGGTGCATTTCAACAATTGAGCAGAATAGTAAATGGCAGGTTAGCTCAGTTGGTTAGAGTGTGGTGCTAATAACGCCAAGGTCATGGGTTCGATCCCCATACTGGCTATTATGTACATTTTGAGTGTCAAAATTACGAGTCACATGCATGTGAATTGTCAAGGGTGCCACAGAATTAAGTTGAGTGAATTGCCGGAATAGCTCAGTTGGGAGAGCGTTAGACTGTATATCTAAAGGTCCCTGGTTCGATCCCGGTTTTCGGCATCTTTATTTGTTCTTTCTTTATGCTCTGGCTTCAAGGAAACTTTCCACAGCTTTGTTTGTGGGCCTCAATGGTGTGTGCTACGCTGCTCCTCTGAAAGTAAGTAATGTCTTGCTTTTTCATCTGACATTTTGACATCAGTGTTACATTAAAGTTGCTTGTCATTGCTACATGACAGTAGGTTGTCATAAGACAAGGCTGCATGAAGTGTGAACTGCAGCTTTCTTGGATCCACAAAAAAATGTGTTTTTGGGGAATGCGGGCATCGATCCCACTACCTATAGCATGCTATGCAAACACAATACCAATTGATCAAATTCCCCAGCTGTTTGGAAATGCCAGAAGGAGAAACCAAGAGTGTCCAGTCTTGTCAGGCTATGCTGTTGGTGGACTTGTTAGTTTGCGCTCCAGCACTTGCAGAGGCTCGGTGCATCTCAACAATTGTGCTCTGTAGCCAGCGGCCGGTCAGCTCAGTTGGTTAGAGTGTGTGATACGCTGCTCTCTGAAAGTAAGTAATGTCTTTCTTTTTCATCTGACATTGTGACATCAGTGTTACATGAGAGTTTCTTGTCATTGTTACATGACAGTTTCTTGTCATTGTTTACATGACAGTAGGTTGTCGTAAGACAAGGCTGCATGAAGTGTGAACTGGAGTTTTCTTGGATCCATAAAACAATGTGCTTTTGGAGAATGTGGGCATCGATCCCACTACCTCACGCGTGCAAAGCATTTGAGCTAATTCCCCAGCCATTTGGAATTTCTGCAAGAAGCAACCAAGAGGGTCCAGTCTTGTCAGGCTGTGCTGTTGGTGGACTTGTTTGTTGACGTGCCAGCACTTGCAGAGGCTCGGTGCATTTCAACAATTGAGCAAAATAGTAAATGGCAGGTTAGCGCAGTTGGTTAGAGTGTGGTGCGAATAACGCCAATGTCATGGGTTCGATCTCCATACTGGCTATTATGTACATTTTGAGTGTCAAAATTACGAGTCACATGCATGTGAATTGTCAAGGGTGCCACAGAATTATGTTGAGTGAATTGCCGGAATAGCTCAGTTGGGAGAGCGTTAGACTGAAGATCTAAAGGTCCCTGGTTCGATCCCGGGTTTCGGCATCTTTATTTGTTCTTTCTTTATGCTCTGGCTTCAAGGAACCTTTCCACAGCTTTGTTTGTGGGCCTCAATGGTGTGTGCTACGCTGCTCCTCTGAAAGTAAGTAATGTCTTGCTTTTTCATATGACATTTTGACATCAGTGTTACATTAAAGTTGCTTGTCATTGCTACATGACAGTAGGTTGTCATAAGACAAGGCTGCATGAAGTGTGAACTGGAGTTTTCTTGGATCCATAAAACAATGTGCTTTTGGAGAATGTGGGCATCGATCCCACTACCTCACGCGTGCAAACCATTTGAGCTAATTCCCCAGCCGTTTGGAATTTCCGCAAGAAGCAACCAAGAGGGTCCAGTCTTGTCAGGCTATGCTGTTGGTGGACTTGTTTGTTGATGTGCCAGCACTTGCAGAGGCTCGGTGCATTTCAACAATTGAGCAAATAGCAAATGGCAGGTTAGCTCAGTTGGTTAGAGTGTGGTGCTAATAACGCCAAGGTCATGGGTTCGATCCCCATACTGGCTATTATGTACATTTTGAGTGTCAAAATTACGAGTCACATGCATGTGAATTGTCAAGGGTGCCACAGAATTATGTTGAGTGAATTGCCGGAATAGCTCAGTTGGGAGAGCGTTAGACTGAAGATCTAAAGGTCCCTGGTTCGATCCCGGTTTTCGGCATCTTTATTTGTTCTTTCTTTATGCTCTGGCTTCAAGGAAACTTTCCACAGCTTTGTTTGTGGGCCTCAATGGTGTGTGCTACGCTGCTCCTCTGAAAGTAAGTAATGTCTTGCTTTTTCATCTGACATTTTGACATCAGTGTTACATTAAAGTTGCTTGTCATTGCTACATGACAGTAGGTTGTCATAAGACAAGGCTGCATGAAGTGTGAACTGCAGCTTTCTTGGATCCACAAAAAAATGTGTTTTTGGGGAATGCGGGCATCGATCCCACTACCTATAGCATGCTATGCAAACACAATACCAATTGATCAAATTCCCCAGCTGTTTGGAATTGCCACAAGGAGCAACCAAGAGTGTCCAGTCTTGTCAGGCTATGCTGTTGGTGGACTTGTTAGTTTGCGCTCCAGCACTTGCAGAGGCTCGGTGCATCTCAACAATTGTG
Source organism: Oncorhynchus keta (assembly GCF_023373465.1). Lineage (NCBI taxonomy): Eukaryota > Metazoa > Chordata > Actinopteri > Salmoniformes > Salmonidae > Oncorhynchus > Oncorhynchus keta. The sequence continues at coordinate 37,212 of NW_026285699.1, read as the reverse complement.
CTCTGTAGCCAGCGGCCGGTTAGCTCAGTTGGTTAGAGTGTGTGATACGCTGCTCTCTGAAAGTAAGTAATGTCTTTCTTTTTCATCTGACATTGTGACATCAGTGTTACATGAGAGTTTCTTGTCATTGTTACATGACAGTTTCTTGTCATTGTTTACATGACAGTAGGTTGTCGTAAGACAAGGCTGCATGAAGTGTGAACTGGAGTTTTCTTGGATCCATAAAACAATGTGCTTTTGGAGAATGTGGGCATCGATCCCACTACCTCACGCGTGCAAAGCATTTGAGCTAATTCCCCAGCCATTTGGAATTTCTGCAAGAAGCAACCAAGAGGGTCCAGTCTTGTCAGGCTGTGCTGTTGGTGGACTTGTTTGTTGACGTGCCAGCACTTGCAGAGGCTCGGTGCATTTCAACAATTGAGCAGAATAGTAAATGGCAGGTTATCTCAGTTGGTTAGAGTGTGATGCTAATAACGCCAAGGTCATGGGTTCGATCCCCATACTGGCTATTATGTACATTTTGAGTGTCAAAATTACGAGTCACATGCATGTGAATTGTCAAGGGTGCCACAGAATTATGTTGAGTGAATTGCCGGAATAGCTCAGTTGGGAGAGCGTTAGACTGAAGATCTAAAGGTCCCTGGTTCGATCCTGGTTTTCGGCATCTTTATTTGTTCTTTCTTTATGCTCTGGCTTCAAGGAAACTTTCCACAGCTTTGTTTGTGGGCCTCAATGGTGTGTGCTACGCTGCTCCTCTGAAAGTAAGTAATGTCTTGCTTTTTCATCTGACATTTTGACATCAGTGTTACATTAAAGTTGCTTGTCATTGCTACATGACAGTAGGTTGTCATAAGACAAGGCTGCATGAAGTGTGAACTGCAGCTTTCTTGGATCCACAAAAAATGTGTTTTTGGGGAATGCGGGCATCGATCCCACTACCTATAGCATGCTATGCAAACACAATACCAATTGATCAAATTCCCCAGCTGTTTGGAAATGCCAGAAGGAGCAACCAAGAGTGTCCAGTCTTGTCAGGCTATGCTGTTGGTGGACTTGTTAGTTTGCGCTCCAGCACTTGCAGAGGCTCGGTGCATCTCAACAATTGTGCTCTGTAGCCAGCGGCCGGTCAGCTCAGTTGGTTAGAGTGTGTGATACGCTGCTCTCTGAAAGTAAGTAATGTCTTTCTTTTTCATCTGACATTGTGACATCAGTGTTACATGAGAGTTTCTTGTCATTGTTACATGACAGTTTCTTGTCATTGTTTACATGACAGTAGGTTGTCGTAAGACAAGGCTGCATGAAGTGTGAACTGGAGTTTTCTTGGATCCATAAAACAATGTGCTTTTGGAGAATGTGGGCATCGATCCCACTACCTCACGCGTGCAAAGCATTTGAGCTAATTCCCCAGCCATTTGGAATTTCTGCAAGAAGCAACCAAGAGGGTCCAGTCTTGTCAGGCTGTGCTGTTGGTGGACTTGTTTGTTGACGTGCCAGCACTTGCAGAGGCTCAGTGCATTTCAACAATTGAGCAAAATAGCAAATTGCCGGTTAGCTCAGTTGGTTAGAGTGTGGTGCTAATAAGGCCAAGGTCATGGGTTCGATCCCCATACTGGCTATTATGTACATTTTGAGTGTCAAAATTACGAGTCACATGCATGTGAATTGTCAAGGGTGCCACAGAATTATGTTGAGTGAATTGCCGGAATAGCTCAGTTGGGAGAGCGTTAGACTGAAGATCTAAAGGTCCCTGGTTCGATCCCGGTTTTCGGCATCTTTATTTGTTCTTTCTTTATGCTCTGGCTTCAAGGAACCTTTCCACAGCTTTGTTTGTGGGCCTCAATGGTGTGTGCTACGCTGCTCCTCTGAAAGTAAGTAATGTCTTGCTTTTTCATCTGACATTTTGACATCAGTGTTACATTAAAGTTGCTTGTCATTGCTACATGACAGTAGGTTGTCATAAGACAAGGCTGCATGAAGTGTGAACTGCAGCTTTCTTGGATCCACAAAAAAATGTGTTTTTGGGGAATGCGGGCATCGATCCCACTACCTATAGCATGCTATGCAAACACAATACCAATTGATCAAATTCCCCAGCTGTTTGGAATTGCCACAAGGAGCAACCAAGAGTGTCCAGTCTTGTCAGGCTATGCTGTTGGTGGACTTGTTAGTTTGCGCTCCAGCACTTGCAGAGGCTCGGTGCATCTCTCAACAATTGTGCTCTGTAGCCAGCGGCCGGTTAGCTCAGTTGGTTAGAGTGTGTGATACGCTGCTCTCTGAAAGTAAGTAATGTCTTTCTTTTTCATCTGACATTGTGACATCAGTGTTACATGAGAGTTTCTTGTCATTGTTACATGACAGTTTCTTGTCATTGTTTACATGACAGTAGGTTGTCATAAGACAAGGCTGCATGAAGTGTGAACTGGAGTTTTCTTGGATCCATAAAACAATGTGCCTTTGGAGAATGTGGGCATCGATCCCACTACCTCACGCGTGCAAAGCATTTGAGCTAATTCCCCAGCCGTTTGGAATTTCCACAAGAAGCAACCAAGAGGGTCCAGTCTTGTCAGGCTGTGCTGTTGGTGGACTTGTTTGTTGACGTGCCAGCACTTGCAGAGGCTCGGTGCATTTCAACAATTGAGCAGAATAGTAAATGGCAGGTTAGCTCAGTTGGTTAGAGTGTGGTGCTAATAACGCCAAGGTCATGGGTTCGATCCCCATACTGGCTATTATGTACATTTTGAGTGTCAAAATTACGAGTCACATGCATGTGAATTGTCAAGGGTGCCACAGAATTTTGTTGAGTTAATTGCCGGAATAGCTCAGTTGGGAGAGCGTTAGACTGAAGATCTAAAGGTCCCTGGTTCAATCCCGGTTTTCGGCATCTTTATTTGTTCTTTCTTTATGCTCTGGCTTCAAGGAAACTTTCCACAGTTTTGTTTGTGGGCCTCAATGGTGTGTGCTACGCTGCTCCTCTGAAAGTAAGTAATGTCTTGCTTTTTCATCTGACATTTTGACATCAGTGTTACATTAAAGTTGCTTGTCATTGCTACATGACAGTAGGTTGTCATAAGACAAGGCTGCATGAAGTGTGAACTGCAGCTTTCTTGGATCCACAAAAAAATGTGTTTTTGGGGAATGCGGGCATCGATCCCACTACCTATAGCATGCTATGCAAACACAATACCAATTGATCAAATTCCCCAGCTGTTTGGAATTGCCACAAGGAGCAACCAAGAGTGTCCAGTCTTGTCAGGCTATGCTGTTGGTGGACTTGTTAGTTTGCGCTCCAGCACTTGCAGAGGCTCGGTGCATCTCAACAATTGTGCTCTGTAGCCAGCGGCCGGTTAGCTCAGTTGGTTAGAGTGTGTGATACGCTGCTCTCTGAAAGTAAGTAATGTCTTTCTTTTTCATCTGACATTGTGACATCAGTGTTACATGAGAGTTTCTTGTCATTGTTACATGACAGTTTCTTGTCATTGTTTACATGACAGTAGGTTGTCGTAAGACAAGGCTGCATGAAGTGTGAACTGGAGTTTTCTTGGATCCATAAAACAATGTGCTTTTGGAGAATGTGGGCATCCATCCCAATACCTCACGCGTGCAAAGCATTTGAGCTAATTCCCCAGCCGTTTGGAATTTCCGCAAGAAGCAACCAAGAGGGTCCAGTCTTGTCAGGCTGTGCTGTTGGTGGACTTGTTTGTTGACGTGCCAGCACTTGCAGAGGCTCGGTGCATTTCAACAATTGAGCAGAATAGTAAATGGCAGGTTAGCTCAGTTGGTTAGAGTGTGGTGCTAATAACGCCAAGGTCATGGGTTCGATCCCCATACTGGCTATTATGTACATTTTGAGTGTCAAAATTACGAGTCACATGCATGTGAATTGTCAAGGGTGCCACAGAATTATGTTGAGTGAATTGCCGGAATAGCTCAGTTGGGAGAGCGTTAGACTGAAGATCTAAAGGTCCCTGGTTCGATCCCGGTTTTTGGCATCTTTATTTGTTCTTTCTTTATGCTCTGGCTTCAAGGAACCTTTCCACAGCTTTGTTTGTGGGCCTCAATGGTGTGTGCTACGCTGCTCCTCTGAAAGTAAGTAATGTCTTGCTTTTTCATCTGACATTTTGACATCAGTGTTACATTAAAGTTGCTTGTCATTGCTACATGACAGTAGGTTGTCATAAGACAAGGCTGCATGAAGTGTGAACTGCAGCTTTCTTGGATCCACAAAAAAATGTGTTTTTGGGGAATGCGGGCATCGATCCCACTACCTATAGCATGCTATGCAAACACAATACCAATTGATCAAATTCCCCAGCTGTTTGGAATTGCCACAAGGAGCAACCAAGAGTGTCCAGTCTTGTCAGGCTATGCTGTTGGTGGACTTGTTAGTTTGCGCTCCAGCACTTGCAGAGGCTCGGTGCATCTCAACAATTGTGCTCTGTAGCCAGCGGCCGGTTAGCTCAGTTGGTTAGAGTGTGTGATACGCTGCTCTCTGAAAGTAAGTAATGTCTTTCTTTTTCATCTGACATTGTGACATCAGTGTTACATGAGAGTTTCTTGTCATTGTTACATGACAGTTTCTTGTCATTGTTTACATGACAGTAGGTTGTCGTAAGACAAGGCTGCATGAAGTGTGAACTGGAGTTTTCTTGGATCCATAAAACAATGTGCTTTTGGAGAATGTGGGCATCGATCCCACTACCTCACGCGTGCAAAGCATTTGAGCTAATTCCCCAGCCATTTGGAATTTCCACAAGAAGCAACCAAGAGGGTCCAGTCTTGTCAGGTTATGCTGTTGGTGGACTTGTTTGTTGATGTGCCAGCACTTGCAGAGGCTCAGTGCATTTCAACAATTGAGCAAAATAGTAAATCGCAGGTTAGCTCAGTTGGTTAGAGTGTGGTGCTAATAACGCCAAGGTCATGGGTTCGATCCCCATACTGGCTATTATGTACATTTTGAGTGTCAAAATTACGAGTCACATGCATGTGAATTGTCAAGGGTGCCACAGAATTATGTTGAGTGAATTGCCGGAATAGCTCAGTTGGGAGAGCGTTAGACTGAAGATCTAAAGGTCCCTGGTTCGATCCCGGTTTTCGGCATCTTTATTTGTTCTTTCTTTATGCTCTGGCTTCAAGGAACCTTTCCACAGCTTTGTTTGTGGGCCTCAATGGTGTGTGCTACGCTGCTCCTCTGAAAGTAAGTAATGTCTTGCTTTTTCATCTGACATTTTGACATCAGTGTTACATTAAAGTTGCTTGTCATTGCTACATGACAGTAGGTTGTCATAAGACAAGGCTGCATGAAGTGTGAACTGCAGCTTTCTTGGATCCACAAAAAATGTGTTTTTGGGGAATGCGGGCATCGATCCCACTACCTATAGCATGCTATGCAAACACAATACCAATTGATCAAATTCCCCAGCTGTTTGGAATTGCCACAAGGAGCAACCAAGAGTGTCCAGTCTTGTCAGGCTATGCTGTTGGTGGACTTGTTAGTTTGCGCTCCAGCACTTGCAGAGGCTCGGTGCATCTCAACAATTGTGCTCTGTAGCCAGCGGCCGGTTAGCTCAGTTGGTTAGAGTGTGTGATACGCTGCTCTCTGAAAGTAAGTAATGTCTTTCTTTTTCATCTGACATTGTGACATCAGTGTTACATGAGAGTTTCTTGTCATTGTTACATGACAGTTTCTTGTCATTGTTTACATGACAGTAGGTTGTCGTAAGACAAGGCTGCATGAAGTGTGAACTGGAGTTTTCTTGGATCCATAAAACAATGTGCTTTTGGAGAATGTGGGCATCGATCCCACTACCTCACGCGTGCAAAGCATTTGAGCTAATTCCCCAGCCGTTTGGAATTTCCACAAGAAGCAACCAAGAGGGTCCAGTCTTGTCAGGCTATGCTGTTGGTGGACTTGTTTGTTGATGTGCCAGCACTTGCAGAGGCTCAGTGCATTTCAACAATTGAGCAAAATAGCAAATGGCCGGTTAGCTCAGTTGGTTAGAGTGTGGTGCTAATAAGGCCAAGGTCATGGGTTCGATCCCCATACTGGCTATTATGTACATTTTGAGTGTCAAAATTACGAGTCACATGCATGTGAATTGTCAAGGGTGCCACAGAATTATGTTGAGTGAATTGCCGGAATAGCTCAGTTGGGAGAGCGTTAGACTGAAGATCTAAAGGTCCCTGGTTCGATCCCGGTTTTCGGCATCTTTATTTGTTCTTTCTTTATGCTCTGGCTTCAAGGAACCTTTCCACAGCTTTGTTTGTGGGCCTCAATGGTGTGTGCTACGCTGCTCCTCTGAAAGTAAGTAATGTCTTGCTTTTTCATCTGACATTTTGACATCAGTGTTACATTAAAGTTGCTTGTCATTGCTACATGACAGTAGGTTGTCATAAGACAAGGCTGCATGAAGTGTGAACTGCAGCTTTCTTGGATCCACAAAAAATGTGTTTTTGGGGAATGCGGGCATCGATCCCACTACCTATAGCATGCTATGCAAACACAATACCAATTGATCAAATTCCCCAGCTGTTTGGAATTGCCACAAGGAGCAACCAAGAGTGTCCAGTCTTGTCAGGCTATGCTGTTGGTGGACTTGTTAGTTTGCGCTCCAGCACTTGCAGAGGCTCGGTGCATCTCAACAATTGTGCTCTGTAGCCAGCGGCCGGTTAGCTCAGTTGGTTAGAGTGTGTGATACGCTGCTCTCTGAAAGTAAGTAATGTCTTTCTTTTTCATCTGACATTGTGACATCAGTGTTACATGAGAGTTTCTTGTCATTGTTACATGACAGTTTCTTGTCATTGTTTACATGACAGTAGGTTGTCGTAAGACAAGGCTGCATGAAGTGTGAACTGGAGTTTTCTTGGATCCATAAAACAATGTGCTTTTGGAGAATGTGGGCATCGATCCCACTACCTCACGCGTGCAAAGCATTTGAGCTAATTCCCCAGCCATTTGGAATTTCTGCAAGAAGCAACCAAGAGGGTCCAGTCTTGTCAGGCTGTGCTGTTGGTGGACTTGTTTGTTGACGTGCCAGCACTTGCAGAGGCTCGGTGCATTTCAACAATTGAGCAGAATAGTAAATGGCAGGTTAGCTCAGTTGGTTAGAGTGTGGTGCTAATAACGCCAAGGTCATGGGTTCGATCCCCATACTGGCTATTATGTACATTTTGAGTGTCAAAATTACGAGTCACATGCATGTGAATTGTCAAGGGTGCCACAGAATTATGTTGAGTGAATTGCCGGAATAGCTCAGTTGGGAGAGCGTTAGACTGAAGATCTAAAGGTCCCTGGTTCGATCCCGGTTTTCGGCATCTTTATTTGTTCTTTCTTTATGCTCTGGCTTCAAGGAACCTTTCCACAGCTTTGTTTGTGGGCCTCAATGGTGTGTGCTACGCTGCTCCTCTGAAAGTAAGTAATGTCTTGCTTTTTCATCTGACATTTTGACATCAGTGTTACATTAAAGTTGCTTGTCATTGCTACATGACAGTAGGTTGTCATAAGACAAGGCTGCATGAAGTGTGAACTGCAGCTTTCTTGGATCCACAAAAAAAATGTGTTTTTGGGGAATGCGGGCATCGATCCCACTACCTATAGCATGCTATGCAAACACAATACCAATTGATCAAATTCCCCAGCTGTTTGGAAATGCCAGAAGGAGAAACCAAGAGTGTCCAGTCTTGTCAGGCTATGCTGTTGGTGGACTTGTTAGTTTGCGCTCCAGCACTTGCAGAGGCTCGGTGCATCTCAACAATTGTGCTCTGTAGCCAGCGGCCGGTCAGCTCAGTTGGTTAGAGTGTGTGATACGCTGCTCTCTGAAAGTAAGTAATGTCTTTCTTTTTCATCTGACATTGTGACATCAGTGTTACATGAGAGTTTCTTGTCATTGTTACATGACAGTTTCTTGTCATTGTTTACATGACAGTAGGTTGTCGTAAGACAAGGCTGCATGAAGTGTGAACTGGAGTTTTCTTGGATCCATAAAACAATGTGCTTTTGGAGAATGTGGGCATCGATCCCACTACCTCACGCGTGCAAAGCATTTGAGCTAATTCCCCAGCCATTTGGAATTTCTGCAAGAAGCAACCAAGAGGGTCCAGTCTTGTCAGGCTGTGCTGTTGGTGGACTTGTTTGTTGACGTGCCAGCACTTGCAGAGGCTCGGTGCATTTCAACAATTGAGCAGAATAGTAAATGGCAGGTTAGCTCAGTTGGTTAGAGTGTGGTGCTAATAACGCCAAGGTCATGGGTTCGATCCCCATACTGGCTATTATGTACATTTTGAGTGTCAAAATTACGAGTCACATGCATGTGAATTGTCAAGGGTGCCACAGAATTATGTTGAGTGAATTGCCGGAATAGCTCAGTTGGGAGAGCGTTAGACTGAAGATCTAAAGGTCCCTGGTTCGATCCCGGTTTTGGCATCTTTATTTGTTCTTTCTTTATGCTCTGGCTTCAAGGAACCTTTCCACAGCTTTGTTTGTGGGCCTCAATGGTGTGTGCTACGCTGCTCCTCTGAAAGTAAGTAATGTCTTGCTTTTTCATCTGACATTTTGACATCAGTGTTACATTAAAGTTGCTTGTCATTGCTACATGACAGTAGGTTGTCATAAGACAAGGCTGCATGAAGTGTGAACTGCAGCTTTCTTGGATCCACAAAAAAATGTGTTTTTGGGGAATGCGGGCATCGATCCCACTACCTATAGCATGCTATGCAAACACAATACCAATTGATCAAATTCCCCAGCTGTTTGGAATTGCCACAAGGAGCAACCAAGAGTGTCCAGTCTTGTCAGGCTATGCTGTTGGTGGACTTGTTAGTTTGCGCTCCAGCACTTGCAGAGGCTCGGTGCATCTCAACAATTGTGCTCTGTAGCCAGCGGCCGGTTAGCTCAGTTGGTTAGAGTGTGTGATACGCTGCTCTCTGAAAGTAAGTAATGTCTTTCTTTTTCATCTGACATTGTGACATCAGTGTTACATGAGAGTTTCTTGTCATTGTTACATGACAGTTTCTTGTCATTGTTTACATGACAGTAGGTTGTCGTAAGACAAGGCTGCATGAAGTGTGAACTGGAGTTTTCTTGGATCCATAAAACAATGTGCTTTTGGAGAATGTGGGCATCGATCCCACTACCTCACGCGTGCAAAGCATTTGAGCTAATTCCCCAGCCATTTGGAATTTCTGCAAGAAGCAACCAAGAGGGTCCAGTCTTGTCAGGCTGTGTTGTTGGTGGACTTGTTTGTTGACGTGCCAGCACTTGCAGAGGCTCAGTGCATTTCAACAATTGAGCAGAATAGTAAATGGCAGGTTAGCTCAGTTGGTTAGAGTGTGGTGCTAATAACGCCAAGGTCATAGGTTCGATCCCCATACTGGCTATTATGTACATTTTGAGTGTCAAAATTACGAGTCACATGCATGTGAATTGTCAAGGGTGCCACAGAATTATGTTGAGTGAATTGCCGGAATAGCTCAGTTGGGAGAGCGTTAGACTGAAGATCTAAAGGTCCCTGGTTCGATCCCGGTTTCGGCATCTTTATTTGTTCTTTCTTTATGCTCTGGCTTCAAGGAACCTTTCCACAGCTTTGTTTGTGGGCCTCAATGGTGTGTGCTACGCTGCTCCTCTGAAAGTAAGTAATGTCTTGCTTTTTCATCTGACATTTTGACATCAGTGTTACATTAAAGTTGCTTGTCATTGCTACATGACAGTAGGTTGTCATAAGACAAGGCTGCATGAAGTGTGAACTGCAGCTTTCTTGGATCCACAAAAAAATGTGTTTTTGGGGAATGCGGGCATCGATCCCACTACCTATAGCATGCTAAGCAAACACAATACCAATTGATCAAATTCCCCAGCTGTTTGGAATTGCCACAAGGAGCAACCAAGAGTGTCCAGTCTTGTCAGGCTATGCTGTTGGTGGACTTGTTAGTTTGCGCTCCAGCACTTGCAGAGGCTCGGTGCATCTCAACAATTGTGCTCTGTAGCCAGCGGCCGGTTAGCTCAGTTGGTTAGAGTGTGTGATACGCTGCTCTCTGAAAGTAAGTAATGTCTTTCTTTTTCATGTGACATCAGTGTTACATGAGAGTTTCTTGTCATTGTTACATGACAGTTTCTTGTCATTGTTTACATGACAGTAGGTTGTCGTAAGACAAGGCTGCATGAAGTGTGAACTGGAGTTTTCTTGGATCCATAAAACAATGTGCTTTTGGAGAATGTGGGCATCGATCCCACTACCTCACGCGTGCAAAGCATTTGAGCTAATTCCCCAGCCATTTGGAATTTCTGCAAGAAGCAACCAAGAGGGTCCAGTCTTGTCAGGCTGTGCTGTTGGTGGACTTGTTTGTTGACGTGCCAGCACTTGCAGAGGCTCGGTGCATTTCAACAATTGAGCAGAATAGTAAATGGCAGGTTAGCTCAGTTGGTTAGAGTGTGATGCTAATAACGCCAAGGTCATGGGTTCGATCCCCATACTGGCTATTATGTACATTTTGAGTGTCAAAATTACGAGTCACATGCATGTGAATTGTCAAGGGTGCCACAGAATTATGTTGAGTGAATTGCCGGAATAGCTCAGTTGGGAGAGCGTTAGACTGAAGATCTAAAGGTCCCTGGTTCGATCCCGGTTTCGGCATCTTTATTTGTTCTTTCTTTATGCTCTGGCTTCAAGGAACCTTTCCACAGCTTTGTTTGTGGGCCTCAATGGTGTGTGCTACGCTGCTCCTCTGAAAGTAAGTAATGTCTTGCTTTTTCATCTGACATTTTGACATCAGTGTTACATTAAAGTTGCTTGTCATTGCTACATGACAGTAGGTTGTCATAAGACAAGGCTGCATGAAGTGTGAACTGCAGCTTTCTTGGATCCACAAAAAATGTGTTTTTGGGGAATGCGGGCATCGATCCCACTACCTATAGCATGCTATGCAAACACAATACCAATTGATCAAATTCCCCAGCTGTTTGGAATTGCCACAAGGAGCAACCAAGAGTGTCCAGTCTTGTCAGGCTATGCTGTTGGTGGACTTGTTAGTTTGCGCTCCAGCACTTGCAGAGGCTCGGTGCATCTCAACAATTGTGCTCTGTAGCCAGCGGCCGGTCAGCTCAGTTGGTTAGAGTGTGTGATACGCTGCTCTCTGAAAGTAAGTAATGTCTTTCTTTTTCATCTGACATTGTGACATCAGTGTTACATGAGAGTTTCTTGTCATTGTTACATGACAGTTTCTTGTCATTGTTTACATGACAGTAGGTTGTCGTAAGACAAGGCTGCATGAAGTGTGAACTGGAGTTTTCTTGGATCCATAAAACAATGTGCTTTTGGAGAATGTGGGCATCCATCCCAATACCTCACGCGTGCAAAGCATTTGAGCTAATTCCCCAGCCGTTTGGAATTTCCGCAAGAAGCAACCAAGAGGATCCAGTCTTGTTAGGCTGTGCTGTTGGTGGACTTGTTTGTTGACGTGCCAGCACTTGCAGAGGCTCGGTGCATTTCAACAATTGAGCAGAATAGTAAATGGCAGGTTAGCTCAGTTAGTTAGAGTGTGGTGCTAATAACGCCAAGGTCATGGGTTCGATCCCCATACTGGCTATTATGTACATTTTGAGTGTCAAAATTACGAGTCACATGCATGTGAATTGTCAAGGGTGCCACAGAATTACGTTGAGTGAATTGCCGGAATAGCTCAGTTGGGAGAGCGTTAGACTGTATATCTAAAGGTCCCTGGTTCGATCCCGGTTTTCGGCATCTTTATTTGTTCTTTCTTTATGCTCTGGCTTCAAGGAACCTTTCCACAGCTTTGTTTGTGGGCCTCAATGGTGTGTGCTACGCTGCTCCTCTGAAAGTAAGTAATGTCTTGCTTTTTCATCTGACATTTTGACATCAGTGTTACATTAAAGTTGCTTGTCATTGCTACATGACAGTAGGTTGTCATAAGACAAGGCTGCATGAAGTGTGAACTGCAGCTTTCTTGGATCCACAAAAAATGTGTTTTTGGGGAATGCGGGCATCGATCCCACTACCTATAGCATGCTATGCAAACACAATACCAATTGATCAAATTCCCCAGCTGTTTGGAATTGCCACAAGGAGCAACCAAGAGTGTCCAGTCTTGTCAGGCTATGCTGTTGGTGGACTTGTTAGTTTGCGCTCCAGCACTTGCAGAGGCTCGGTGCATCTCAACAATTGTGCTCTGTAGCCAGCGGCCGGTTAGCTCAGTTGGTTAGAGTGTGTGTGTGTACGCTGCTCTCTGAAAGTAAGTAATGTCTTTCTTTTTCATCTGACATTGTGACATCAGTGTTACATGAGAGTTTCTTGTCATTGTTACATGACAGTTTCTTGTCATTGTTTACATGACAGTAGGTTGTCGTAAGACAAGGCTGCATGAAGTGTGAACTGGAGTTTTCTTGGATCCATAAAACAATGTGCTTTTGGAGAATGTGGGCATCGATCCCACTACCTCACGCGTGCAAAGCATTTGAGCTAATTCCCCAGCCATTTGGAATTTCCACAAGAAGCAACCAAGAGGGTCCAGTCTTGTCAGGCTATGCTGTTGGTGGACTTGTTTGTTGATGTGCCAGCACTTGCAGAGGCTCAGTGCATTTCAACAATTGAGCAAAATAGCAAATGGCCGGTTAGCTCAGTTGGTTAGAGTGTGGTGCTAATAACGCCAAGGTCATGGGTTCGATCCCCATACTGGCTATTATGTACATTTTGAGTGTCAAAATTACGAGTCACATGCATGTGAATTGTCAAGGGTGCCACAGAATTATGTTGAGTGAATTGCCGGAATAGCTCAGTTGGGAGAGCGTTAGACTGAAGATCTAAAGGTCCCTGGTTCGATCCCGGTTTTGGCATCTTTATTTGTTCTTTCTTTATGCTCTGGCTTCAAGGAACCTTTCCACAGCTTTGTTTGTGGGCCTCAATGGTGTGTGCTACGCTGCTCCTCTGAAAGTAAGTAATGTCTTGCTTTTTCATCTGACATTTTGACATCAGTGTTACATTAAAGTTGCTTGTCATTGCTACATGACAGTAGGTTGTCATAAGACAAGGCTGCATGAAGTGTGAACTGCAGCTTTCTTGGATCCACAAAAAATGTGTTTTTGGGGAATGCGGGCATCGATCCCACTACCTATAGCATGCTATGCAAACACAATACCAATTGATCAAATTCCCCAGCTGTTTGGAATTGCCACAAGGAGCAACCAAGAGTGTCCAGTCTTGTCAGGCTATGCTGTTGGTGGACTTGTTAGTTTGCGCTCCAGCACTTGCAGAGGCTCGGTGCATCTCAACAATTGTGCTCTGTAGCCAGCGGCCGGTTAGCTCAGTTGGTTAGAGTGTGTGATACGCTGCTCTCTGAAAGTAAGTAATGTCTTTCTTTTTCATCTGACATTGTGACATCAGTGTTACATGAGAGTTTCTTGTCATTGTTACATGACAGTTTCTTGTCATTGTTTACATGACAGTAGGTTGTCGTAAGACAAGGCTGCATGAAGTGTGAACTGGAGTTTTCTTGGATCCATAAAACAATGTGCTTTTGGAGAATGTGGGCATCGATCCCACTACCTCACGCGTGCAAAGCATTTGAGCTAATTCCCCAGCCATTTGGAATTTCTGCAAGAAGCAACCAAGAGGGTCCAGTCTTGTCAGGCTGTGCTGTTGGTGGACTTGTTTGTTGACGTGCCAGCACTTGCAGAGGCTCGGTGCATTTCAACAATTGAGCAAAATAGTAAATGGCAGGTTAGCTCAGTTGGTTAGAGTTTGGTGCTAATAACGCCAAGGTCATGGGTTCGATCCCCATACTGGCTATTATGTACATTTTGAGTGTCAAAATTACGAGTCACATGCATGTGAATTGTCAAGGGTGCCACAGAATTATGTTGAGTGAATTGCCGGAATAGCTCAGTTGGGAGAGCGTTAGACTGAAGATCTAAAGGTCCCTGGTTCGATCCCGGTTTTCGGCATCTTTATTTGTTCTTTCTTTATGCTCTGGCTTCAAGGAACCTTTCCACAGCTTTGTTTGTGGGCCTCAATGGTGTGTGCTACGCTGCTCCTCTGAAAGTAAGTAATGTCTTGCTTTTTCATCTGACATTTTGACATCAGTGTTACATTAAAGTTGCTTGTCATTGCTACATGACAGTAGGTTGTCATAAGACAAGGCTGCATGAAGTGTGAACTGCAGCTTTCTTGGATCCACAAAAAAAATGTGTTTTTGGGGAATGCGGGCATCGATCCCACTACCTATAGCATGCTATGCAAACACAATACCAATTGATCAAATTCCCCAGCTGTTTGGAAATGCCAGAAGGAGAAACCAAGAGTGTCCAGTCTTGTCAGGCTATGCTGTTGGTGGACTTGTTAGTTTGCGCTCCAGCACTTGCAGAGGCTCGGTGCATCTCAACAATTGTGCTCTGTAGCCAGCGGCCGGTCAGCTCAGTTGGTTAGAGTGTGTGATACGCTGCTCTCTGAAAGTAAGTAATGTCTTTCTTTTTCATCTGACATTGTGACATCAGTGTTACATGAGAGTTTCTTGTCATTGTTACATGACAGTTTCTTGTCATTGTTTACATGACAGTAGGTTGTCGTAAGACAAGGCTGCATGAAGTGTGAACTGGAGTTTTCTTGGATCCATAAAACAATGTGCTTTTGGAGAATGTGGGCATCGATCCCACTACCTCACGCGTGCAAAGCATTTGAGCTAATTCCCCAGCCATTTGGAATTTCTGCAAGAAGCAACCAAGAGGGTCCAGTCTTGTCAGGCTGTGCTGTTGGTGGACTTGTTTGTTGACGTGCCAGCACTTGCAGAGGCTCGGTGCATTTCAACAATTGAGCAGAATAGTAAATGGCAGGTTAGCTCAGTTGGTTAGAGTGTGGTGCTAATAACGCCAAGGTCATGGGTTCGATCCCCATACTGGCTATTATGTACATTTTGAGTGTCAAAATTACGAGTCACATGCATGTGAATTGTCAAGGGTGCCACAGAATTATGTTGAGTGTATTGCCGGAATAGCTCATTTGGGAGAGCGTTAGACTGAAGATCTAAAGGTCCCTGGTTCGATCCCGGTTTTCGGCATCTTTATTTGTTCTTTCTTTATGCTCTGGCTTCAAGGAACCTTTTCACAGCTTTGTTTGTGGGCCTCAATGGTGTGTGCTACGCTGCTCCTCTGAAAGTAAGTAATGTCTTGCTTTTTCATCTGACATTTTGACATCAGTGTTACATTAAAGTTGCTTGTCATTGCTACATGACAGTAGGTTGTCATAAGACAAGGCTGCATGAAGTGTGAACTGCAGCTTTCTTGGATCCACAAAAAAATGTGTTTTTGGGGAATGCGGGCATCGATCCCACTACCTATAGCATGCTATGCAAACACAATACCAATTGATCAAATTCCCCAGCTGTTTGGAATTGCCACAAGGAGCAACCAAGAGTGTCCAGTCTTGTCAGGCTATGCTGTTGGTGGACTTGTTAGTTTGCGCTCCAGCACTTGCAGAGGCTCGGTGCATCTCAACAATTGTGCTCTGTAGCCAGCGGCCGGTTAGCTCAGTTGGTTAGAGTGTGTGATACGCTGCTCTCTGAAAGTAAGTAATGTCTTTCTTTTTCATCTGACATTGTGACATCAGTGTTACATGAGAGTTTCTTGTCATTGTTACATGACAGTTTCTTGTCATTGTTTACATGACAGTAGGTTGTCGTAAGACAAGGCTGCATGAAGTGTGAACTGGAGTTTTCTTGGATCCATAAAACAATGTGCTTTTGGAGAATGTGGGCATCGATCCCAGTACCTCACGCGTGCAAAGCATTTGAGCTAATTCCCCAGCCATTTGGAATTTCTGCAAGAAGAAACCAAGAGGGTCCAGTCTTGTCAGGCTGTGCTGTTGGTGGACTTGTTTGTTGACGTGCCAGCACTTGCAGAGGCTCGGTGCATTTCAACAATTGAGCAGAATAGTAAATGGCAGGTTATCTCAGTTGGTTAGAGTGTGATGCTAATAACGCCAAGGTCATGGGTTCGATCCCCATACTGGCTATTATGTACATTTTGAGTGTCAAAATTACGA
Organism: Oncorhynchus keta; assembly: GCF_023373465.1. Taxonomy (NCBI): domain Eukaryota; kingdom Metazoa; phylum Chordata; class Actinopteri; order Salmoniformes; family Salmonidae; genus Oncorhynchus; species Oncorhynchus keta. The sequence goes on along the minus strand of NW_026285699.1, from coordinate 21,172 downwards.
GTCACATGCATGTGAATTGTCAAGGGTGCCACAGAATTATGTTGAGTGAATTGCCGGAATAGCTCAGTTGGGAGAGCGTTAGACTGAAGATCTAAAGGTCCCTGGTTCGATCCCGGTTTTCGGCATCTTTATTTGTTCTTTCTTTATGCTCTGGCTTCAAGGAAACTTTCCACAGCTTTGTTTGTGGGCCTCAATGGTGTGTGCTACGCTGCTCCTCTGAAAGTAAGTAATGTCTTGCTTTTTCATCTGACATTTTGACATCAGTGTTACATTAAAGTTGCTTGTCATTGCTACATGACAGTAGGTTGTCATAAGACAAGGCTGCATGAAGTGTGAACTGCAGCTTTCTTGGATCCACAAAAAAAATGTGTTTTTGGGGAATGCGGGCATCGATCCCACTACCTATAGCATGCTATGCAAACACAATACCAATTGATCAAATTCCCCAGCTGTTTGGAAATGCCAGAAGGAGAAACCAAGAGTGTCCAGTCTTGTCAGGCTATGCTGTTGGTGGACTTGTTAGTTTGCGCTCCAGCACTTGCAGAGGCTCGGTGCATCTCAACAATTGTGCTCTGTAGCCAGCGGCCGGTCAGCTCAGTTGGTTAGAGTGTGTGATACGCTGCTCTCTGAAAGTAAGTAATGTCTTTCTTTTTCATCTGACATTGTGACATCAGTGTTACATGAGAGTTTCTTGTCATTGTTACATGACAGTTTCTTGTCATTGTTTACATGACAGTAGGTTGTCGTAAGACAAGGCTGCATGAAGTGTGAACTGGAGTTTTCTTGGATCCATAAAACAATGTGCTTTTGGAGAATGTGGGCATCGATCCCACTACCTCACGCGTGCAAAGCATTTGAGCTAATTCCCCAGCCATTTGGAATTTCTGCAAGAAGCAACCAAGAGGGTCCAGTCTTGTCAGGCTGTGCTGTTGGTGGACTTGTTTGTTGACGTGCCAGCACTTGCAGAGGCTCGGTGCATTTCAACAATTGAGCAGAATAGTAAATGGCAGGTTAGCTCAGTTGGTTAGAGTGTGGTGCTAATAACGCCAAGGTCATGGGTTCGATCCCCATACTGGCTATTATGTACATTTTGAGTGTCAAAATTACGAGTCACATGCATGTGAATTGTCAAGGGTGCCACAGAATTATGTTGAGTGAATTGCCGGAATAGCTCAGTTGGGAGAGCGTTAGACTGAAGATCTAAAGGTCCCTGGTTCGATCCCGGTTTTCGGCATCTTTATTTGTTCTTTCTTTATGCTCTGGCTTCAAGGAACCTTTCCACAGCTTTGTTTGTGGGCCTCAATGGTGTGTGCTACGCTGCTCCTCTGAAAGTAAGTAATGTCTTGCTTTTTCATCTGACATTTTGACATCAGTGTTACATTAAAGTTGCTTGTCATTGCTACATGACAGTAGGTTGTCATAAGACAAGGCTGCATGAAGTGTGAACTGCAGCTTTCTTGGATCCACAAAAAAATGTGTTTTTGGGGAATGCGGGCATCGATCCCACTACCTATAGCATGCTAAGCAAACACAATACCAATTGATCAAATTCCCCAGCTGTTTGGAATTGCCACAAGGAGCAACCAAGAGTGTCCAGTCTTGTCAGGCTATGCTGTTGGTGGACTTGTTAGTTTGCGCTCCAGCACTTGCAGAGGCTCGGTGCATCTCAACAATTGTGCTCTGTAGCCAGCGGCCGGTCAGCTCAGTTGGTTAGAGTGTGTGATACGCTGCTCTCTGAAAGTAAGTAATGTCTTTCTTTTTCATCTGACATTGTGACATCAGTGTTACATGAGAGTTTCTTGTCATTGTTACATGACAGTTTCTTGTCATTGTTTACATGACAGTAGGTTGTCGTAAGACAAGGCTGCATGAAGTGTGAACTGGAGTTTTCTTGGATCCATAAAACAATGTGCTTTTGGAGAATGTGGGCATCGATCCCACTACCTCACGCGTGCAAAGCATTTGAGCTAATTCCCCAGCCATTTGGAATTTCTGCAAGAAGCAACCAAGAGGGTCCAGTCTTGTCAGGCTGTGCTGTTGGTGGACTTGTTTGTTGACGTGCCAGCACTTGCAGAGGCTCGGTGCATTTCAACAATTGAGCAGAATAGTAAATGGCAGGTTAGCTCAGTTGGTTAGAGTGTGATGCTAATAACGCCAAGGTCATGGGTTCGATCCCCATACTGGCTATTATGTACATTTTGAGTGTCAAAATTACGAGTCACATGCATGTGAATTGTCAAGGGTGCCACAGAATTATGTTGAGTGAATTGCCGGAATAGCTCAGTTGGGAGAGCGTTAGACTGAAGATCTAAAGGTCCCTGGTTCGATCCCGGTTTTCGGCATCTTTATTTGTTCTTTCTTTATGCTCTGGCTTCAAGGAACCTTTCCACAGCTTTGTTTGTGGGCCTCAATGGTGTGTGCTACGCTGCTCCTCTGAAAGTAAGTAATGTCTTGCTTTTTCATCTGACATTTTGACATCAGTGTTACATTAAAGTTGCTTGTCATTGCTACATGACAGTAGGTTGTCATAAGACAAGGCTGCATGAAGTGTGAACTGCAGCTTTCTTGGATCCACAAAAAAAATGTGTTTTTGGGGAATGCGGGCATCGATCCCACTACCTATAGCATGCTATGCAAACACAATACCAATTGATCAAATTCCCCAGCTGTTTGGAAATGCCAGAAGGAGAAACCAAGAGTGTCCAGTCTTGTCAGGCTATGCTGTTGGTGGACTTGTTAGTTTGCGCTCCAGCACTTGCAGAGGCTCGGTGCATCTCAACAATTGTGCTCTGTAGCCAGCGGCCGGTCAGCTCAGTTGGTTAGAGTGTGTGATACGCTGCTCTCTGAAAGTAAGTAATGTCTTTCTTTTTCATCTGACATTGTGACATCAGTGTTACATGAGAGTTTCTTGTCATTGTTACATGACAGTTTCTTGTCATTGTTTACATGACAGTAGGTTGTCGTAAGACAAGGCTGCATGAAGTGTGAACTGGAGTTTTCTTGGATCCATAAAACAATGTGCTTTTGGAGAATGTGGGCATCGATCCCACTACCTCACGCGTGCAAAGCATTTGAGCTAATTCCCCAGCCATTTGGAATTTCTGCAAGAAGCAACCAAGAGGGTCCAGTCTTGTCAGGCTGTGCTGTTGGTGGACTTGTTTGTTGACGTGCCAGCACTTGCAGAGGCTCGGTGCATTTCAACAATTGAGCAGAATAGTAAATGGCAGGTTAGCTCAGTTGGTTAGAGTGTGGTGCTAATAACGCCAAGGTCATGGGTTCGATCCCCATACTGGCTATTATGTACATTTTGAGTGTCAAAATTACGAGTCACATGCATGTGAATTGTCAAGGGTGCCACAGAATTATGTTGAGTGAATTGCCGGAATAGCTCAGTTGGGAGAGCGTTAGACTGAAGATCTAAAGGTCCCTGGTTCGATCCCCGGTTTCGGCATCTTTATTTGTTCTTTCTTTATGCTCTGGCTTCAAGGAACCTTTTCACAGCTTTGTTTGTGGGCCTCAATGGTGTGTGCTACGCTGCTCCTCTGAAAGTAAGTAATGTCTTGCTTTTTCATCTGACATTTTGACATCAGTGTTACATTAAAGTTGCTTGTCATTGCTACATGACAGTAGGTTGTCATAAGACAAGGCTGCATGAAGTGTGAACTGCAGCTTTCTTGGATCCACAAAAAAATGTGTTTTTGGGGAATGCGGGCATCGATCCCACTACCTATAGCATGCTAAGCAAACACAATACCAATTGATCAAATTCCCCAGCTGTTTGGAATTGCCACAAGGAGCAACCAAGAGTGTCCAGTCTTGTCAGGCTATGCTGTTGGTGGACTTGTTAGTTTGCGCTCCAGCACTTGCAGAGGCTCGGTGCATCTCAACAATTGTGCTCTGTAGCCAGCGGCCGGTCAGCTCAGTTGGTTAGAGTGTGTGATACGCTGCTCTCTGAAAGTAAGTAATGTCTTTCTTTTTCATCTGACATTGTGACATCAGTGTTACATGAGAGTTTCTTGTCATTGTTACATGACAGTTTCTTGTCATTGTTTACATGACAGTAGGTTGTCGTAAGACAAGGCTGCATGAAGTGTGAACTGGAGTTTTCTTGGATCCATAAAACAATGTGCTTTTGGAGAATGTGGGCATCGATCCCACTACCTCACGCGTGCAAAGCATTTGAGCTAATTCCCAGCCATTTGGAATTTCTGCAAGAAGCAACCAAGAGGGTCCAGTCTTGTCAGGCTGTGCTGTTGGTGGACTTGTTTGTTGACGTGCCAGCACTTGCAGAGGCTCGGTGCATTTCAACAATTGAGCAGAATAGTAAATGGCAGGTTAGCTCAGTTGGTTAGAGTGTGGTGCTAATAACGCCAAGGTCATGGGTTCGATCCCCATACTGGCTATTATGTACATTTTGAGTGTCAAAATTACGAGTCACATGCATGTGAATTGTCAAGGGTGCCACAGAATTATGTTGAGTGAATTGCCGGAATAGCTCAGTTGGGAGAGCGTTAGACTGAAGATCTAAAGGTCCCTGGTTCGATCCCGGTTTTCGGCATCTTTATTTGTTCTTTCTTTATGCTCTGGCTTCAAGGAACCTTTCCACAGCTTTGTTTGTGGGCCTCAATGGTGTGTGCTACGCTGCTCCTCTGAAAGTAAGTAATGTCTTGCTTTTTCATCTGACATTGACATCAGTGTTACATTAAAGTTGCTTGTCATTGCTACATGACAGTAGGTTGTCATAAGACAAGGCTGCATGAAGTGTGAACTGCAGCTTTCTTGGATCCACAAAAAAATGTGTTTTTGGGGAATGCGGGCATCGATCCCACTACCTATAGCATGCTATGCAAACACAATACCAATTGATCAAATTCCCCAGCTGTTTGGAATTGCCAGAAGGAGCAACCAAGAGTGTCCAGTCTTGTCAGGCTATGCTGTTGGTGGACTTGTTAGTTTGCGCTCCAGCACTTGCAGAGGCTCGGTGCATCTCAACAATTGTGCTCTGTAGCCAGCGGCCGGTCAGCTCAGTTGGTTAGAGTGTGTGATACGCTGCTCTCTGAAAGTAAGTAATGTCTTTCTTTTTCATCTGACATTGTGACATCAGTGTTACATGAGAGTTTCTTGTCATTGTTACATGACAGTTTCTTGTCATTGTTTACATGACAGTAGGTTGTCGTAAGACAAGGCTGCATGAAGTGTGAACTGGAGTTTTCTTGGATCCATAAAACAATGTGCTTTTGGAGAATGTGGGCATCGATCCCACTACCTCACGCGTGCAAAGCATTTGAGCTAATTCCCCAGCCATTTGGAATTTCTGCAAGAAGCAACCAAGAGGGTCCAGTCTTGTCAGGCTGTGCTGTTGGTGGACTTGTTTGTTGACGTGCCAGCACTTGCAGAGGCTCGGTGCATTTCAACAATTGAGCAGAATAGTAAATGGCAGGTTAGCTCAGTTGGTTAGAGTGTGGTGCTAATAACGCCAAGGTCATGGGTTCGATCCCCATACTGGCTATTATGTACATTTTGAGTGTCAAAATTACGAGTCACATGCATGTGAATTGTCAAGGGTGCCACAGAATTATGTTGAGTGAATTGCCGGAATAGCTCAGTTGGGAGAGCGTTAGACTGAAGATCTAAAGGTCCCTGGTTCGATCCCGGTTTCGGCATCTTTATTTGTTCTTTCTTTATGCTCTGGCTTCAAGGAACCTTTCCACAGCTTTGTTTGTGGGCCTCAATGGTGTGTGCTACGCTGCTCCTCTGAAAGTAAGTAATGTCTTGCTTTTTCATCTGACATTTTGACATCAGTGTTACATTAAAGTTGCTTGTCATTGCTACATGACAGTAGGTTGTCATAAGACAAGGCTGCATGAAGTGTGAACTGCAGCTTTCTTGGATCCACAAAAAAATGTGTTTTTGGGGAATGCGGGCATCGATCCCACTACCTATAGCATGCTATGCAAACACAATACCAATTGATCAAATTCCCCAGCTGTTTGGAATTGCCACAAGGAGCAACCAAGAGTGTCCAGTCTTGTCAGGCTATGCTGTTGGTGGACTTGTTAGTTTGCGCTCCAGCACTTGCAGAGGCTCGGTGCATCTCAACAATTGTGCTCTGTAGCCAGCGGCCGGTCAGCTCAGTTGGTTAGAGTGTGTGATACGCTGCTCTCTGAAAGTAAGTAATGTCTTTCTTTTCATCTGACATTGTGACATCAGTGTTACATGAGAGTTTCTTGTCATTGTTACATGACAGTTTCTTGTCATTGTTTACATGACAGTAGGTTGTCGTAAGACAAGGCTGCATGAAGTGTGAACTGGAGTTTTCTTGGATCCATAAAACAATGTGCTTTTGGAGAATGTGGGCATCGATCCCACTACCTCACGCGTGCAAAGCATTTGAGCTAATTCCCCAGCCATTTGGAATTTCTGCAAGAAGCAACCAAGAGGGTCCAGTCTTGTCAGGCTGTGCTGTTGGTGGACTTGTTTGTTGACGTGCCAGCACTTGCAGAGGCTCGGTGCATTTCAACAATTGAGCAGAATAGTAAATGGCAGGTTAGCTCAGTTGGTTAGAGTGTGGTGCTAATAACGCCAAGGTCATGGGTTCGATCCCCATACTGGCTATTATGTACATTTTGAGTGTCAAAATTACGAGTCACATGCATGTGAATTGTCAAGGGTGCCACAGAATTAAGTTGAGTGAATTGCCGGAATAGCTCAGTTGGGAGAGCGTTAGACTGAAGATCTAAAGGTCCCTTGTTCGATCCCGGTTTCGGCATCTTTATTTGTTCTTTCTTTATGCTCTGGCTTCAAGGAACCTTTCCACAGCTTTGTTTGTGGGCCTCAATGGTGTGTGCTACGCTGCTCCTCTGAAAGTAAGTAATGTCTTGCTTTTTCATCTGACATTTTGACATCAGTGTTACATTAAAGTTGCTTGTCATTGCTACATGACAGTAGGTTGTCATAAGACAAGGCTGCATGAAGTGTGAACTGCAGCTTTCTTGGATCCACAAAAAATGTGTTTTTGGGGAATGCGGGCATCGATCCCACTACCTATAGCATGCTATGCAAACACAATACCAATTGATCAAATTCCCCAGCTGTTTGGAATTGCCACAAGGAGCAACCAAGAGTGTCCAGTCTTGTCAGGCTATGCTGTTGGTGGACTTGTTAGTTTGCGCTCCAGCACTTGCAGAGGCTCGGTGCATCTCAACAATTGTGCTCTGTAGCCAGCGGCCGGTTAGCTCAGTTGGTTAGAGTGTGTGATACGCTGCTCTCTGAAAGTAAGTAATGTCTTTCTTTTTCATCTGACATTGTGACATCAGTGTTACATGAGAGTTTCTTGTCATTGTTACATGACAGTTTCTTGTCATTGTTTACATGACAGTAGGTTGTCGTAAGACAAGGCTGCATGAAGTGTGAACTGGAGTTTTCTTGGATCCATAAAACAATGTGCTTTTGGAGAATGTGGGCATCGATCCCACTACCTCACGCGTGCAAAGCATTTGAGCTAATTCCCCAGCCATTTGGAATTTCTGCAAGAAGCAACCAAGAGGGTCCAGTCTTGTCAGGCTGTGCTGTTGGTGGACTTGTTTGTTGACGTGCCAGCACTTGCAGAGGCTCGGTGCATTTCAACAATTGAGCAGAATAGTAAATGGCAGGTTAGCTCAGTTGGTTAGAGTGTGGTGCTAATAACGCCAAGGTCATGGGTTCGATCCCCATACTGGCTATTATGTACATTTTGAGTGTCAAAATTACGAGTCACATGCATGTGAATTGTCAAGGGTGCCACAGAATTATGTTGAGTGAATTGCCGGAATAGCTCAGTTGGGAGAGCGTTAGACTGAAGATCTAAAGGTCCCTGGTTCGATCCCGGTTTTCGGCATCTTTATTTGTTCTTTCTTTATGCTCTGGCTTCAAGGAAACTTTCCACAGCTTTGTTTGTGGGCCTCAATGGTGTGTGCTACGCTGCTCCTCTGAAAGTAAGTAATGTCTTGCTTTTTCATCTGACATTTTGACATCAGTGTTACATTAAAGTTGCTTGTCATTGCTACATGACAGTAGGTTGTCATAAGACAAGGCTGCATGAAGTGTGAACTGCAGCTTTCTTGGATCCACAAAAAATGTGTTTTTGGGGAATGCGGGCATCGATCCCACTACCTATAGCATGCTATGCAAACACAATACCAATTGATCAAATTCCCCAGCTGTTTGGAAATGCCACAAGGAGAAACCAAGAGTGTCCAGTCTTGTCAGGCTATGCTGTTGGTGGACTTGTTAGTTTGCGCTCCAGCACTTGCAGAGGCTCGGTGCATCTCAACAATTGTGCTCTGTAGCCAGCGGCCGGTCAGCTCAGTTGGTTAGAGTGTGTGATACGCTGCTCTCTGAAAGTAAGTAATGTCTTTCTTTTTCATCTGACATTGTGACATCAGTGTTACATGAGAGTTTCTTGTCATTGTTACATGACAGTTTCTTGTCATTGTTTACATGACAGTAGGTTGTCGTAAGACAAGGCTGCATGAAGTGTGAACTGGAGTTTTCTTGGATCCATAAAACAATGTGCTTTTGGAGAATGTGGGCATCGATCCCACTACCTCACGCGTGCAAAGCATTTGAGCTAATTCCCCAGCCATTTGGAATTTCTGCAAGAAGCAACCAAGAGGGTCCAGTCTTGTCAGGCTGTGCTGTTGGTGGACTTGTTTGTTGACGTGCCAGCACTTGCAGAGGCTCGGTGCATTTCAACAATTGAGCAGAATAGTAAATGGCAGGTTAGCTCAGTTGGTTAGAGTGTGGTGCTAATAACGCCAAGGTCATGGGTTCGATCCCCATACTGGCTATTATGTACATTTTGAGTGTCAAAATTACGAGTCACATGCATGTGAATTGTCAAGGGTGCCACAGAATTATGTTGAGTGAATTGCCGGAATAGCTCAGTTGGGAGAGCGTTAGACTGAAGATCTAAAGGTCCCTGGTTCGATCCCGGTTTTCGGCATCTTTATTTGTTCTTTCTTTATGCTCTGGCTTCAAGGAACCTTTCCACAGCTTTGTTTGTGGGCCTCAATGGTGTGTGCTACGCTGCTCCTCTGAAAGTAAGTAATGTCTTGCTTTTTCATCTGACATTTTGACATCAGTGTTACATTAAAGTTGCTTGTCATTGCTACATGACAGTAGGTTGTCATAAGACAAGGCTGCATGAAGTGTGAACTGCAGCTTTCTTGGATCCACAAAAAATGTGTTTTTGGGGAATGCGGGCATCGATCCCACTACCTATAGCATGCTATGCAAACACAATACCAATTGATCAAATTCCCCAGCTGTTTGGAATTGCCACAAGGAGCAACCAAGAGTGTCCAGTCTTGTCAGGCTATGCTGTTGGTGGACTTGTTAGTTTGCGCTCCAGCACTTGCAGAGGCTCGGTGCATCTCAACAATTGTGCTCTGTAGCCAGCGGCCGGTCAGCTCAGTTGGTTAGAGTGTGTGATACGCTGCTCTCTGAAAGTAAGTAATGTCTTTCTTTTTCATCTGACATTGTGACATCAGTGTTACATGAGAGTTTCTTGTCATTGTTACATGACAGTTTCTTGTCATTGTTTACATGACAGTAGGTTGTCGTAAGACAAGGCTGCATGAAGTGTGAACTGGAGTTTTCTTGGATCCATAAAACAATGTGCTTTTGGAGAATGTGGGCATCGATCCCACTACCTCACGCGTGCAAAGCATTTGAGCTAATTCCCCAGCCATTTGGAATTTCTGCAAGAAGCAACCAAGAGGGTCCAGTCTTGTCAGGCTGTGCTGTTGGTGGACTTGTTTGTTGACGTGCCAGCACTTGCAGAGGCTCGGTGCATTTCAACAATTGAGCAGAATAGTAAATGGCAGGTTAGCTCAGTTGGTTAGAGTGTGGTGCTAATAACGCCAAGGTCATGGGTTCGATCCCCATACTGGCTATTATGTACATTTTGAGTGTCAAAATTACGAGTCACATGCATGTGAATTGTCAAGGGTGCCACAGAATTATGTTGAGTGAATTGCCGGAATAGCTCAGTTGGGAGAGCGTTAGACTGAAGATCTAAAGGTCCCTGGTTCGATCCCGGTTTTCGGCATCTTTATTTGTTCTTTCTTTATGCTCTGGCTTCAAGGAACCTTTCCACAGCTTTGTTTGTGGGCCTCAATGGTGTGTGCTACGCTGCTCCTCTGAAAGTAAGTAATGTCTTGCTTTTTCATCTGACATTTTGACATCAGTGTTACATTAAAGTTGCTTGTCATTGCTACATGACAGTAGGTTGTCATAAGACAAGGCTGCATGAAGTGTGAACTGCAGCTTTCTTGGATCCACAAAAAAATGTGTTTTTGGGGAATGCGGGCATCGATCCCACTACCTATAGCATGCTATGCAAACACAATACCAATTGATCAAATTCCCCAGCTGTTTGGAATTGCCACAAGGAGCAACCAAGAGTGTCCAGTCTTGTCAGGCTATGCTGTTGGTGGACTTGTTAGTTTGCGCTCCAGCACTTGCAGAGGCTCGGTGCATCTCAACAATTGTGCTCTGTAGCCAGCGGCCGGTCAGCTCAGTTGGTTAGAGTGTGTGATACGCTGCTCTCTGAAAGTAAGTAATGTCTTTCTTTTTCATCTGACATTGTGACATCAGTGTTACATGAGAGTTTCTTGTCATTGTTACATGACAGTTTCTTGTCATTGTTTACATGACAGTAGGTTGTCGTAAGACAAGGCTGCATGAAGTGTGAACTGGAGTTTTCTTGGATCCATAAAACAATGTGCTTTTGGAGAATGTGGGCATCGATCCCACTACCTCACGCGTGCAAAGCATTTGAGCTAATTCCCCAGCCATTTGGAATTTCTGCAAGAAGCAACCAAGAGGGTCCAGTCTTGTCAGGCTGTGCTGTTGGTGGACTTGTTTGTTGACGTGCCAGCACTTGCAGAGGCTCGGTGCATTTCAACAATTGAGCAGAATAGTAAATGGCAGGTTAGCTCAGTTGGTTAGAGTGTGGTGCTAATAACGCCAAGGTCATGGGTTCGATCCCCATACTGGCTATTATGTACATTTTGAGTGTCAAAATTACGAGTCACATGCATGTGAATTGTCAAGGGTGCCACAGAATTATGTTGAGTGAATTGCCGGAATAGCTCAGTTGGGAGAGCGTTAGACTGAAGATCTAAAGGTCCCTGGTTCGATCCTGGTTTTCGGCATCTTTATTTGTTCTTTCTTTATGCTCTGGCTTCAAGGAACCTTTCCACAGCTTTGTTTGTGGGCCTCAATGGTGTGTGCTACGCTGCTCCTCTGAAAGTAAGTAATGTCTTGCTTTTTCATCTGACATTTTGACATCAGTGTTACATTAAAGTTGCTTGTCATTGCTACATGACAGTAGGTTGTCATAAGACAAGGCTGCATGAAGTGTGAACTGCAGCTTTCTTGGATCCACAAAAAATGTGTTTTTGGGGAATGCGGGCATCGATCCCACTACCTATAGCATGCTAAGCAAACACAATACCAATTGATCAAATTCCCCAGCTGTTTGGAATTGCCACAAGGAGCAACCAAGAGTGTCCAGTCTTGTCAGGCTATGCTGTTGGTGGACTTGTTAGTTTGCGCTCCAGCACTTGCAGAGGCTCGGTGCATCTCAACAATTGTGCTCTGTAGCCAGCGGCCGGTTAGCTCAGTTGGTTAGAGTGTGTGATACGCTGCTCTCTGAAAGTAAGTAATGTCTTTCTTTTCTGACATTGTGACATCAGTGTTACATGAGAGTTTCTTGTCATTGTTACATGACAGTTTCTTGTCATTGTTTACATGACAGTAGGTTGTCGTAAGACAAGGCTGCATGAAGTGTGAACTGGAGTTTTCTTGGATCCATAAAACAATGTGCTTTTGGAGAATGTGGGCATCGATCCCACTACCTCACGCGTGCAAAGCATTTGAGCTAATTCCCCAGCCATTTGGAATTTCTGCAAGAAGCAACCAAGAGGGTCCAGTCTTGTCAGGCTGTGCTGTTGGTGGACTTGTTTGTTGACGTGCCAGCACTTGCAGAGGCTCGGTGCATTTCAACAATTGAGCAGAATAGTAAATGGCAGGTTATCTCAGTTGGTTAGAGTGTGATGCTAATAACGCCAAGGTCATGGGTTCGATCCCCATACTGGCTATTATGTACATTTTGAGTGTCAAAATTACGAGTCACATGCATGTGAATTGTCAAGGGTGCCACAGAATTATGTTGAGTGAATTGCCGGAATAGCTCAGTTGGGAGAGCGTTAGACTGAAGATCTAAAGGTCCCTGGTTCGATCCCGGTTTTCGGCATCTTTATTTGTTCTTTCTTTATGCTCTGGCTTCAAGGAAACTTTCCACAGCTTTGTTTGTGGGCCTCAATGGTGTGTGCTACGCTGCTCCTCTGAAAGTAAGTAATGTCTTGCTTTTTCATCTGACATTTTGACATCAGTGTTACATTAAAGTTGCTTGTCATTGCTACATGACAGTAGGTTGTCATAAGACAAGGCTGCATGAAGTGTGAACTGCAGCTTTCTTGGATCCACAAAAAATGTGTTTTTGGGGAATGCGGGCATCGATCCCACTACCTATAGCATGCTATGCAAACACAATACCAATTGATCAAATTCCCCAGCTGTTTGGAAATGCCAGAAGGAGCAACCAAGAGTGTCCAGTCTTGTCAGGCTATGCTGTTGGTGGACTTGTTAGTTTGCGCTCCAGCACTTGCAGAGGCTCGGTGCATCTCAACAATTGTGCTCTGTAGCCAGCGGCCGGTCAGCTCAGTTGGTTAGAGTGTGTGATACGCTGCTCTCTGAAAGTAAGTAATGTCTTTCTTTTCATCTGACATTGTGACATCAGTGTTACATGAGAGTTTCTTGTCATTGTTACATGACAGTTTCTTGTCATTGTTTACATGACAGTAGGTTGTCGTAAGACAAGGCTGCATGAAGTGTGAACTGGAGTTTTCTTGGATCCATAAAACAATGTGCTTTTGGAGAATGTGGGCATCGATCCCACTACCTCACGCGTGCAAAGCATTTGAGCTAATTCCCCAGCCATTTGGAATTTCTGCAAGAAGCAACCAAGAGGGTCCAGTCTTGTCAGGCTGTGCTGTTGGTGGACTTGTTTGTTGACGTGCCAGCACTTGCAGAGGCTCGGTGCATTTCAACAATTGAGCAGAATAGTAAATGGCAGGTTAGCTCAGTTGGTTAGAGTGTGGTGCTAATAACGCCAAGGTCATGGGTTCGATCCCCATACTGGCTATTATGTACATTTTGAGTGTCAAAATTACGAGTCACATGCATGTGAATTGTCAAGGGTGCCACAGAATTATGTTGAGTGAATTGCCGGAATAGCTCAGTTGGGAGAGCGTTAGACTGAAGATCTAAAGGTCCCTGGTTCGATCCCCGGTTTCGGCATCTTTATTTGTTCTTTCTTTATGCTCTGGCTTCAAGGAACCTTTTCACAGCTTTGTTTGTGGGCCTCAATGGTGTGTGCTACGCTGCTCCTCTGAAAGTAAGTAATGTCTTGCTTTTTCATCTGACATTTTGACATCAGTGTTACATTAAAGTTGCTTGTCATTGCTACATGACAGTAGGTTGTCATAAGACAAGGCTGCATGAAGTGTGAACTGCAGCTTTCTTGGATCCACAAAAAAATGTGTTTTTGGGGAATGCGGGCATCGATCCCACTACCTATATGCTATGCAAACACAATACCAATTGATCAAATTCCCCAGCTGTTTGGAATTGCCACAAGGAGCAACCAAGAGTGTCCAGTCTTGTCAGGCTATGCTGTTGGTGGACTTGTTAGTTTGCGCTCCAGCACTTGCAGAGGCTCGGTGCATCTCAACAATTGTGCTCTGTAGCCAGCGGCCGGTTAGCTCAGTTGGTTAGAGTGTGTGATACGCTGCTCTCTGAAAGTAAGTAATGTCTTTCTTTTTCATCTGACATTGTGACATCAGTGTTACATGAGAGTTTCTTGTCATTGTTACATGACAGTTTCTTGTCATTGTTTACATGACAGTAGGTTGTCGTAAGACAAGGCTGCATGAAGTGTGAACTGGAGTTTTCTTGGATCCATAAAACAATGTGCTTTTGGAGAATGTGGGCATCGATCCCACTACCTCACGCGTGCAAAGCATTTGAGCTAATTCCCCAGCTGTTTGGAATTTCCTTAAGAAGCAACCAAGAGGGTCCAGTCTTGTCAGGCTGTGCTGTTGGTGGACTTGTTTGTTGACGTGCCAGCACTTGCAGAGGCTCGGTGCATTTCAACAATTGAGCAAAATAGTAAATGGCAGGTTAGCGCAGTTGGTTAGAGTGTGGTGCGAATAACGCCAAGGTCATGGGTTCGATCCCCATACTGGCTATTATGTAAATTTTGAGTGTCAAAATTACGAGTCACATGCATGTGAATTGTCAAGGGTGCCACAGAATTATGTTGAGTGAATTGCCGGAATAGCTCAGTTGGGAGAGCGTTAGACTGAAGATCTAAAGGTCCCTGGTTCGATCCTGGGTTTCGGCATCTTTATTTGTTCTTTCTTTATGCTCTGGCTTCAAGGAAACTTTCCACAGCTTTGTTTGTGGGCCTCAATGGTGTGTGCTACGCTGCTCCTCTGAAAGTAAGTAATGTCTTGCTTTTTCATCTGACATTTTGACATCAGTGTTACATTAAAGTTGCTTGTCATTGCTACATGACAGTAGGTTGTATAAGACAAGGCTGCATGAAGTGTGAACTGCAGCTTTCTTGGATCCACAAAAAAATGTGTTTTTGGGGAATGCGGGCATCGATCCCACTACCTATAGCATGCTATGCAAACACAATACCAATTGATCAAATTCCCCAGCTGTTTGGAAATGCCACAAGGAGAAACCAAGAGTGTCCAGTCTTGTCAGGCTATGCTGTTGGTGGACTTGTTAGTTTGCGCTCCAGCACTTGCAGAGGCTCGGTGCATCTCAACAATTGTGCTCTGTAGCCAGCGGCCGGTCAGCTCAGTTGGTTAGAGTGTGTGATACGCTGCTCTCTGAAAGTAAGTAATGTCTTTCTTTTTCATCTGACATTGTGACATCAGTGTTACATGAGAGTTTCTTGTCATTGTTACATGACAGTTTCTTGTCATTGTTTACATGACAGTAGGTTGTCGTAAGACAAGGCTGCATGAAGTGTGAACTGGAGTTTTCTTGGATCCATAAAACAATGTGCTTTTGGAGAATGTGGGCATCGATCCCACTACCTCACGCGTGCAAAGCATTTGAGCTAATTCCCCAGCCATTTGGAATTTCCGCAAGAAGCAACCAAGAGGGTCCAGTCTTGTCAGGCTGTGCTGTTGGTGGACTTGTTTGTTGATGTGCCAGCACTTGCAGAGGCTCAGTGCATTTCAACAATTGAGCAAAATAGCAAATGGCCGGTTAGCTCAGTTGGTTAGAGTGTGGTGCTAATAAGGCCAAGGTCATGGGTTCGATCCCCATACTGCCTATTATGTACATTTTGAGTGTCAAAATTACGAGTCACATGCATGTGAATTGTCAAGGGTGCCACAGAATTATGTTGAGTGAATTGCCGGAATAGCTCAGTTGGGAGAGCGTTAGACTGAAGATCTAAAGGTCCCTGGTTCGATCCCGGTTTTCGGCATCTTTATTTGTTCTTTCTTTATGCTCTGGCTTCAAGGAAACTTTCCACAGCTTTGTTTGTGGGCCTCAATGGTGTGTGCTACGCTGCTCCTCTGAAAGTAAGTAATGTCTTGCTTTTTCATCTGACATTTTGACATCAGTGTTACATTAAAGTTGCTTGTCATTGCTACATGACAGTAGGTTGTCATAAGACAAGGCTGCATGAAGTGTGAACTGCAGCTTTCTTGGATCCACAAAAAAATGTGTTTTTGGGGAATGCGGGCATCGATCCCACTACCTATAGCATGCTATGCAAACACAATACCAATTGATCAAATTCCCCAGCTGTTTGGAAATGCCAGAAGGAGCAACCAAGAGTGTCCAGTCTTGTCAGGCTATGCTGTTGGTGGACTTGTTAGTTTGCGCTCCAGCACTTGCAGAGGCTCGGTGCATCTCAACAATTGTGCTCTGTAGCCAGCGGCCGGTCAGCTCAGTTGGTTAGAGTGTGTGATACGCTGCTCTCTGAAAGTAAGTAATGTCTTTCTTTTTCATCTGACATTGTGACATCAGTGTTACATGAGAGTTTCTTGTCATTGTTACATGACAGTTTCTTGTCATTGTTTACATGACAGTAGGTTGTCGTAAGACAAGGCTGCATGAAGTGTGAACTGGAGTTTTCTTGGATCCATAAAACAATGTGCTTTTGGAGAATGTGGGCATCGATCCTACTACCTCACGCGTGCAAAGCATTTGAGCTAATTCCCCAGCCATTTGGAATTTCCACAAGAAGCAACCAAGAGGGTCCAGTCTTGTCAGGTTATGCTGTTGGTGGACTTGTTTGTTGATGTGCCAGCACTTGCAGAGGCTCAGTGCATTTCAACAATTGAGCAAAATAGTAAATTGCCGGTTAGCTCAGTTGGTTAGAGTGTGGTGCTAATAACGCCAAGGTCATGGGTTCGATCCCCATACTGGCTATTATGTACATTTTGAGTGTCAAAATTACGAGTCACATGCATGTGAATTGTCAAGGGTGCCACAGAATTATGTTGAGTGAATTGCCGGAATAGCTCAGTTGGGAGAGCGTTGGACTGAAGATCTAAAGGTCCCTGGTTCGATCCCGGTTTCGGCATCTTTATTTGTTCTTTCTTTATGCTCTGGCTTCAAGGAACCTTTCCACAGCTTTGTTTGTGGGCCTCAATGGTGTGTGCTACGCTGCTCCTCTGAAAGTAAGTAATGTCTTGCTTTTTCATCTGACATTTTGACATCAGTGTTACATTAAAGTTGCTTGTCATTGCTACATGACAGTAGGTTGTCATAAGACAAGGCTGCATGAAGTGTGAACTGCAGCTTTCTTGGATCCACAAAAAATGTGTTTTTGGGGAATGCGGGCATCGATCCCACTACCTATAGCATGCTAAGCAAACACAATACCAATTGATCAAATTCCCCAGCTGTTTGGAAATGCCAGAAGGAGAAACCAAGAGTGTCCAGTCTTGTCAGGCTATGCTGTTGGTGGACTTGTTAGTTTGCGCTCCAGCACTTGCAGAGGCTCGGTGCATCTCAACAATTGTGCTCTGTAGCCAGCGGCCGGTCAGCTCAGTTGGTTAGAGTGTGTGATACGCTGCTCTCTGAAAGTAAGTAATGTCTTTCTTTTTCATCTGACATTGTGACATCAGTGTTACATGAGAGTTTCTTGTCATTGTTACATGACAGTTTCTTGTCATTGTTTACATGACAGTAGGTTGTCGTAAGACAAGGCTGCATGAAGTGTGAACTGGAGTTTTCTTGGATCCATAAAACAATGTGCTTTTGGAGAATGTGGGCATCGATCCCACTACCTCACGCTGCAAAGCATTTGAGCTAATTCCCCAGCCGTTTGGAATTTCCACAAGAAGCAACCAAGAGGGTCCAGTCTTGTCAGGCTATGCTGTTGGTGGACTTGTTTGTTGATGTGCCAGCACTTGCAGAGGCTCAGTGCATTTCAACAATTGAGCAAAATAGCAAATTGCCGGTTAGCTCAGTTGGTTAGAGTGTGGTGCTAATAAGGCCAAGGTCATGGGTTCGATCCCCATACTGGCTATTATGTACATTTTGAGTGTCAAAATTACGAGTCACATGCATGTGAATTGTCAAGGGTGCCACAGAATTATGTTGAGTGAATTGCCGGAATAGCTCAGTTGGGAGAGCGTTGGACTGAAGATCTAAAGGTCCCGGGTTTCGGCATCTTTATTTGTTCTTTCTTTATGCTCTGGCTTCAAGGAACCTTTCCACAGCTTTGTTTGTGGGCCTCAATGGTGTGTGCTACGCTGCTCCTCTGAAAGTAAGTAATGTCTTGCTTTTTCATCTGACATTTTGACATCAGTGTTACATTAAAGTTGCTTGTCATTGCTACATGACAGTAGGTTGTCATAAGACAAGGCTGCATGAAGTGTGAACTGCAGCTTTCTTGGATCCACAAAAAAATGTGTTTTTGGGGAATGCGGGCATCGATCCCACTACCTATAGCATGCTATGCAAACACAATACCAATTGATCAAATTCCCAGCTGTTTGAATTGCCACAAGGAGCAACCAAGAGTGTCCAGTCTTGTCAGGCTATGCTGTTGGTGGACTTGTTAGTTTGCGCTCCAGCACTTGCAGAGGCTCGGTGCATCTCAACAATTGTGCTCTGTAGCCAGCGGCCGGTCAGCTCAGTTGGTTAGAGTGTGTGATACGCTGCTCTCTGAAAGTAAGTAATGTCTTTCTTTTTCATGTGACATCAGTGTTACATGAGAGTTTCTTGTCATTGTTACATGACAGTTTCTTGTCATTGTTTACATGACAGTAGGTTGTCGTAAGACAAGGCTGCATGAAGTGTGAACTGGAGTTTTCTTGGATCCATAAAACAATGTGCTTTTGGAGAATGTGGGCATCGATCCCACTACCTCACGCGTGCAAAGCATTTGAGCTAATTCCCCAGCCGTTTGGAATTTCCACAAGAAGCAACCAAGAGGGTCCAGTCTTGTCAGGCTGTGCTGTTGGTGGACTTGTTTGTTGATGTGCCAGCACTTGCAGAGGCTCAGGTGCATTTCAACAATTGAGCAAAATATCAAATTGCCGGTTAGCTCAGTTGGTTAGAGTGTGGTGCTAATAAGGCCAAGGTCATGGTTTCGATCCCCATACTGGCTATTATGTACATTTTGAGTGTCAAAATTACGAGTCACATGCATGTGAATTGTCAAGGTGCCAGAATTATGTTGAGTGAATTGCCGGAATAGCTCAGTTGGGGAGAGCGTTGACTGAAGATCTAAAGGTCCCTGGTTCGATCCCGGGTTTAGGCATCTTTTATTTGTTCTTTCTTTATGCTCTGGCTTCAAGGAACTTTCCACAGCTTTGTTTGTGGGCCTCAATGGTGTGTGCTACGCTGCTCCTCTGAAAGTAAGTAATGTCTTGCTTTTTCATCTGACATTTTGACATCAGTGTTACATTAAAGTTGCTTGTCATTGCTACATGACAGTAGGTTGTCATAAGACAAGGCTGCATGAAGTGTGAACTGCAGCTTTCTTGGATCCACAAAAAATGTGTTTTTGGGGAATGCGGGCATCGATCCCACTACCTATAGCATGCTAAGCAAACACAATACCAATTGATCAAATTCCCCAGCTGTTTGGAATTGCCACAAGGAGCAACCAAGAGTGTCCAGTCTTGTCAGGCTATGCTGTTGGTGGACTTGTTAGTTTGCGCTCCAGCACTTGCAGAGGCTCGGTGCATCTCAAAAATTGTGCTCTGTAGCCAGCGGCCGGTTAGCTCAGTTGGTTAGAGTGTGTGATACGTTGCTCTCTGAAAGTAAGTAATGTCTTTCTTTTTCATCTGACATTGTGACATCAGTGTTACATGAGAGTTTCTTGTCATTGTTACATGACAGTTTCTTGTCATTGTTTACATGACAGTAGGTTGTCATAAGACAAGGCTGCATGAAGTGTGAACTGGAGTTTTCTTGGATCCATAAAACAATGTGCTTTTGGAGAATGTGGGCATCGATCCCACTACCTCACGCGTGCAAAGCATTTGAGCTAATTCCCCAGCCGTTTGGAATTTCCACAACAAGCAACCAAGAGGGTCCAGTCTTGTCAGGCTATGCTGTTGGTGGACTTGTTTGTTGATGTGCCAGCACTTGCAGAGGCTCAGTGCATTTCAACAATTGAGCAAAATAGCAAATTGCCGGTTAGCTCAGTTGGTTAGAGTGTGGTGCTAATAAGGCCAAGGTCATGGGTTCGATCCCCATACTGGCTATTATGTACATTTTGAGTGTCAAAATTACGAGTCACATGCATGTGAATTGTCAAGGGTGCCACAGAATTATGTTGAGTGAATTGCCGGAATAGCTCAGTTGGGAGAGCGTTGGACTGAAGATCTAAAGGTCCCTGGTTCGATCCCGGGTTTCGGCATCTTTATTTGTTCTTTCTTTATGCTCTGGCTTCAAGGAAACTTTCCACAGCTTTGTTTGTGGGCCTCAATGGTGTGTGCTACGCTGCTCCTCTGAAAGTAAGTAATGTCTTGCTTTTTCATCTGACATTTTGACATCAGTGTTACATTAAAGTTGCTTGTCATTGCTACATGACAGTAGGTTGTCATAAGACAAGGCTGCATGAAGTGTGAACTGCAGCTTTCTTGGATCCACAAAAAATGTGTTTTGGGGAATGCGGGCATCGATCCCACTACCTATAGCATGCTATGCAAACACAATACCAATTGATCAAATTACCCAGCTGTTTGGAAATGCCACAAGGAGCAACCAAGAGTGTCCAGTCTTGTCAGGCTATGCTGTTGGTGGACTTGTTAGTTTGCGCTCCAGCACTTGCAGAGGCTCGGTGCATCTCAACAATTGTGCTCTGTAGCCAGCGGCCGGTCAGCTCAGTTGGTTAGAGTGTGTGATACGCTGCTCTCTGAAAGTAAGTAATGTCTTTCTTTTCATCTGACATTGTGACATCAGTGTTACATGAGAGTTTCTTGTCATTGTTACATGACAGTTTCTTGTCATTGTTTACATGACAGTAGGTTGTCGTAAGACAAGGCTGCATGAAGTGTGAACTGGAGTTTTCTTGGATCCATAAAACAATGTGCTTTTGGAGAATGTGGGCATCGATCCCACTACCTCACGCGTGCAAAGCATTTGAGCTAATTCCCAGCCGTTTGGAATTTCCACAAGAAGCATCCAAGAGGGTCCAGTCTTGTCAGGCTATGCTGTTGGTGGACTTGTTTGTTGATGTGCCAGCACTTGCAGAGGCTCAGTGCATTTCAACAATTGAGCAAAATAGCAAATGGCTGGTTAGCTCAGTTGGTTAGAGTGTGGTGCTAATAACGCCAAGGTCATGGGTTCGATCCCCATACTGGCTATTATGTACATTTTGAGTGTCAAAATTACGAGTCACATGCATGTGAATTGTCAAGGGTGCCAGAAATTATGTTGAGTGAATGCCGAAATAGCTCAGTTGGGAGAGCGTGACTGAAGATCTAAAGGTCCCTGGTTCGATCCCGGCTCGCATCTTTATTTGTTCTTTCTTTATGCTCTGGCTTCAAGGAACCTTTCCACAGCT
>NW_026285698.1:0-1596 GCF_023373465.1 Oncorhynchus keta | reverse complement strand
AAACAAATATTTTTCCAAGGCTGAAGCGTGACAAGAAATAACTACATTGAAAGACCTGCACCGTAGCGTTGTTTGTAGCTGCTTCTATGCGTGCAAAACAAATTCTGTACTTCCTGTTTGCGTTGACTTTCTAAGTACCAGAAAGCGCCACTAGGGGGCAAATAACACCATTGAACACAATGAAAATCCAATTTAACCATTGTAATAAAATAATCTGTTATCTTCTAACAGGATGGCAGCACACTCCCCGCCTGGTATAATGAAACTGTGCCACTATGAAATAAAACATATCAAGAAACAAATAATGTCCTTTCTATTTTTATCTTTTGTCTCTAGGATGCTTCAGAAAGAAGAACAACAATCTCTGAGATTGGTCTCAGAAACACCTTAGCAGCTCCTTGCTTGACAATTTTTAGTTCTACTTTCCTAACCTTTTTGTCAGTACTGGGAAAGGTTTTTACCACAAGCCCGACTGGCCAGTCATTTCTGTGTGCCTGACTGTCTTTCAATAAGACAACATCTCCCACTTTTACATTTGGCTTTTCTGCTGTCCATTTTCTGCGTCTCTGCAGCGTTGTCAGGTACTCCTGTCTCCACCTTTTCCAAAAGGTGTCAGCGAGACACTGGACTTGCTTCCACTGTTTTCCATGAAGGTCGTTCATGCTGAAGTATCCGGAAGGGGCTGAAGTAGCGCTGGTCTTTTGTGTAAGTAACATTGAGGGTGTGAGAATGGTAGGCATGTCAGGGTCGGTTGATACTGACACTAAGGGTCTCGCATTGATTATTGCCATAACTTCAGACATAAGAGTGCTCAAGACCTCATGTGAGATGAGTGGAGCCCGTCTGAAACAGCATAGCATCAAGAATACGTCTGGCAACCCCAATGAGTCTCTCCCAAGAACCACCCATATGAGACGAGTGTGGAGGATTAAATATCCAAGTACATCCCTTATCTGAGAGGTATTTAGTCAGTTCTGAGTCATTTGTGTCGATACCCAGTTCCCTGCAGGCACCTATAAAGTTTGTACCTCGATCAGACCGTAGCACTTTTGCTGAAAAAACGCCTCAGCGCGTTGATGAAGCTGGATGTGGACATGGATTCGATAAGCTCGATATGGACTGCTCTAGTAGACATACATGTAAAGAGCACCGCCCAGCGCTTGGAGTCTGCACTACCACCTCTAGTGCGACGAGTTATGACATTCCATGGTCCAAACACATCAAGTCCAACGCTGGTGGTTCAGATGTGAGTCTGTCTGCAGGCAAGTCAGCCATTTTTTGGTCAACTAACCTCCCTCTAACCTTGCAGCAGGTGACACACTTGTGAATGATACCAGAGACCAGACGTTTGCTCCCAATAATCCAGAAGCCTGCTGCTCGAATAGCTCCATCTGAAAAATGACGGCCTTGGTGAGCCACTTGCTCGTGATAATGTCTTACCAGCAGAGTGACAACATGATGTGTCCGTGGGATGATGAGAGGATGTTTTTCGTCTTGTAACATGTCGGCGGAGGATAAGCGGCCTCCCACCCTCAGCAACCCATCCTCATCAATCACTGGGTTCAGCTTTTTGACTGTACTTTGCTTTGGGAACTC
>NW_026285697.1:0-5894 GCF_023373465.1 Oncorhynchus keta | reverse complement strand
TGTATGTGTGTGTATTGTGTATATATGCGTGTGTGTTATATATATATACACATGTGATGTTGTTATGTGTGGTGTGTATGTATATTGGGTGTGTTTATATGTGGGTGTGTTTATATGTGGGTGTGTTTATATGTGGGGTGTGTTTATGTGTCGTTGTGTTTATATGTAGGTGTGTTTATATGTGGGTGTTTATGTGTGGGTGTGTTTATGTGTGGGTGTGTTTATGTGTGGGTGTGTTTATATGTGGGTGTGTTTATATGTGGGTGTGTTTATATGTGGGTGTGTTTATATGTGGGTGTGTTTATATGTGGGTGTGTTTATGTGTGGGTGTGTGTTTATGTGTGGGTGTGTGTTTATGTGTGGGTGTGTTTATATGTGGGTGTGTTTATATGTGGGTGTGTTTATGTGTGTGTGTGTTTATGTGTGGGTGTGTGTTTATGTGTGGGTGTGTGTTTATATGTGGGTGTGTTTATATGTGGGTGTGTTTATGTGTGGGTGTGTTTATATGTGGGTGTGTTTATGTTGTGTGTTTATGTGGGGTGTGTTTATGTGTGGGTGTGTGTTTATGTGTGGGTGTGTTTATATGTGTGTTTATGTGGAGGTGTGTGTTTATGTGTGGGTGTGTTTATATGTAGGTGTGTGTTTGTGTTTATATGTGGGTGTGTTTATGTGGTGTGTTTTATGTGTGGGTGTGTGTTAGTGTGTGTTTATGTGTGGAGTGTGTGTTGTGTTTATATGTGGGTGTGTTTATGTGTGGGTGTGTGTTTATGTGTGGGTGTGTGTTTATATGGTGGGTGTGTTTATGTGTGGGTGTGTTTATATGTGGTGTTATGTGTTTTTGTTTATGTGTTTTGTCATTGATCAGATGGTTCATCCCAGTCTCTGGATGGATGAACATGGAATCAACTAGACATATTGTGGATGGGAGCCGTGGCTACATCGATAGTTCTATCAGGGTCAACTACTGTAACCGCGGTATTAACACTGTACCAGACAGTCTCAGCCCGGTGGTCCTCTGTGGCTACAGTCGATAGTTCTATCAGGGCCAACTACTGTAACACGGTATTAACACTGTACCAGACAGTCTCAGCCCGGTGGTCCTCTGTGGCTACAGTCGATAGTTCTATCAGGGCCAACTACTGTAACACGGTATTAACACTGTACCAGACAGTCTCAGCCCGGTGGTCCTCTGTGGCTACAGTCGATAGTTCTATCAGGGCCAACTACTGTAACACGGTATTAACACTGTACCAGACAGTCTCAGCCCGGTGGTCCTCTGTGGCTCAGTAGGTAGAGCATTGCGCTTGAAATGCCAGTAACGGGGGTTTGATTCCCGCTGGGGCCACTGATACGGGAAATATATGCACACATGAAAGCAGCAGATAAATGATGTATATTATTTATAACCATTGATAATG
This sequence comes from Oncorhynchus keta, assembly GCF_023373465.1. Lineage (NCBI taxonomy): Eukaryota > Metazoa > Chordata > Actinopteri > Salmoniformes > Salmonidae > Oncorhynchus > Oncorhynchus keta. The sequence goes on along the minus strand of NW_026285697.1, from coordinate 4,476 downwards.
GGGGGAGGGGGAGGTCGATACAGTTACATATCACAATATTATTTGGGGATGATTTTAAATCTAACTTTAGTTACTGTAGTTCCTGTAGGTATCATTAGTTCCTGTAGGTATCATTAGTTACTGTAGGTATCATTAGTTACTGTAGGTATCATTAGTTACTGTAGGTATCATTAGTTACTGTAGGTATCATTAGTTACTGTAGGTATCATTAGTTACTGTAGGTATCATTAGTTACTGTAGGTATCATTAGTTACTGTAGGTATCATTAGTTACTGTAGGTATCAGTAGTTACTGTAGGTATCATTAGTTACTGTAGGTATCATTAGTTACTGTAGCTACTGTAGGTATCATTAGTTACTGTAGGTATCAGTAGTTACTGTAGGTATCATTAGTTACTGTAGGTATCATTAGTTACTGTAGGTATCAGTAGTTCCTGTAGCTACTGTATGTATCATTAGCTACTGTAGGTATCATTAGTTACTGTAGGTATCATTAGTTACTGTAGGTATCATTAGTTACTGTAGGTATCATTAGTTACTGTAGGTATCATTAGACTAGTCTCAGCCAGTGGTCACCTGTGGCTACGATCGATAGTTCTATCAGGGTCAACTACTGTAACACGGTATTAACACTGTACCAGACAGTCTCATCGGTGGTCCTCTGTGGCTACAGTCGATATTAGTTCTATCAGGGTCAACTACTGTAACACGGTATTAACACTGTACCAGACAGTCTCAGCCCGGTGGTCCTCTGTGGCTACAGTCGATAACTTCTATCAGGGTCAACTACTGTTTGAACTACTAATTTTGAAAACTCTCTCCAGAAACAAGTCTCTCAGCCCGGTGGTCCTCCTGCTACCGATAGTTCTATCAGCTCCAACTAGCTGTGCCCTGGACACCATTTGTGAAGTGATCGCCCCCATCTGTGGCTACAGAGTTTGTTCTGTTAGGTGACCTAAACTGGGATATGCTTAACACCCGGCAGTCCTACAATCATCGCTAGATGCCCTCAATCTCACTCAAATCATCAAGGAACCCACAGGGTCAACAGCCCTAACTCTGTAAACAAGGGCACCCTCATAGAGTCATCCTGACCAACTGGCCTCCAAATATGGCTCCAGCTCGTCTTCAACCAGGATCTCAGCGATCACTGTAACACGGTATCCGCCACGGTACCGCAGTCAAACAGCCCCCTGGTCCTCTGTGACTACGTCGATAGTTCTGTGAGGGCCTTTCCAACTACTGTAACACGGTATCACTGTACCAGACAGTCTCAGCCCGGTGGTCCTCTGTGCCTGGCCGATAGTTCTAAGTCAGGGCCCAGCATTTTGTAACACGGTATTAACACTGGAACTGCAGACAGTCTCAGCCCGGTCACTCCTCTGTGGCTACTAGTCGAAAGATCTATCAGGGCCAACTACTGTAACACGGTATTAACACTGATACCCAGACAGTCTCAGCCCGGTGGTCCTCTGTGGCTCAGTCAGGAAAGCATTGCGCTTGAAATGCTTAACGGGGTTTGATTCCCGTAGCTACTGACTCCAAAAAGTTCTTGGGACATCATGAAAGCAGGAGATAAATGATGTATATTATCCCATAACCACTGCACTGATGGGGGAACACGGTCGATACAGTTGAATCACAATATTATTTGAAATGATTTTAAATCTAACTTTAGTTACTGTAGTTCCTGTAGGTATCAGTTCCTGTAGTATCATTAGTTACTGTAGGTATCACCTAGTTACTGTAGGTATCATTTTGCCCAATCCAGATATCAGATGTTCTGAAAGAGCTGCAAAACCTGACTAGATAAATAGCTGGGCTTGATAATCTGGTATCATTAGTTACTGAAACTATCTGCCGCCATTGTCGCAACCCCTATTACCAGCCTGTTCAACCTCTCATTCAGTTACTGAGATCCCTAGTTACTGAAAGCTACCTTGCAGCCATCCCCTAGTTACTGGGGAGACACCCTAGTTACTGTAGCTACTGTAGACCTATCCATCCTGCTACTGCCTATCATTAGTTACTGTAGCTACTGTAGGTATCATTAGGTCACTGTAGGTATCATTGAATCCCACTGTAGGTATCTCCGCTTACTCTGGTTATCATTAGTTACTGTGCACTGTCAGCCACACTCAAGGTACTGAATGATATCATAACCGCCATCGATAAAAGACAGTACTGTGCAGCCGTCTTTCATCGACCCGCTAAGGCTTTCACTTCTGTCAATCACCAAATTCTTATCGGCAGACTCAACAGCCTAGTTTTTCGGATGACTGCTTGCCTGGTTCACCAATTACTTTGCAGACAGAGTTCAGTGTGGCAAATCAGAGGGCATGCTGTCCGGTCCTCTGGCAGTCTCTATGGGGGGTGCCACAGGGTTCACTGTCTACGGGCCGTATCTTTTCTCTGTATATATCAAATGATGTTGCTGTTGCTACTGGCGATATCCCTGATCCACTACGCAGACGACACCATTCTATTACTTTCGGTATCATTGGTTACTGTGCTATCCAACCTCCAAACGAGGTTCAATAGCTATACTGCACTACTGTGGCTCTCCAACTGCTACTGTAAACGGTAAACCAAATAGTTCCCGTAGCTACTGCACCCGTATGCCAACTAGTTCACTGTAGGTAACCTTGAATATGTGGTATCATTAGTTACTGTAGGTGTCTGGCTAGTTACTGCAACTCTCCTTCCAGACTCACATCAAACATCTCCAATCAAAAATCAAATCCAGAGTTCCTTTCTATTCCGTAACAAAGCCTAGTTACTGTACGCTATCATTAGTTACTGTAGTAAAACTGACTATCCTACCGATCCTACTGTAGGTATCATTCAGTTACAAAATGGCTTCCAACACTTCCTCAGCAAACTGGTATCATTAGTTACAGTGCCATCCGCTAGTCACTGTAGGTTATACCACCCAGTTCACTGCGACTACTGTATGCTCTAGTCGGTCTGGCCCTCACTCATTAGTTACGCCGCCAGACCCACTGGCTCCAGGTCATCATTAGTCCATGTAGGTATCAGCTAGTTATCTCAGTTCACTGGTTACTGATGGCAACACCATTAGTTACTGTAGCAGGTGTATCACTGAGTCATCCTAAAGCCAACACCTATTTACTGTTCCAGGTATCTGCTGTTGACTGGAGGTATCAGTAGTTACTGTAGAAGTATGAGACTTTTATCTCATTAGTTACTTCAAACATCAGTATCCGAGCAGCTAACTGTAGCTGTACATAGTCTATTGGTAAATAGCTCAAACTTTTTCACCTACCTACTTCCCATACTCTTTTTATACTGTTTTTATTTATTTACTTTTTGCTCTTTGCACACCAATAGTTACTGTGGTATCAGTAGTTCCTGTAGCTACTGTAGGTACTCCAGTAGTTACTGTAAAATCAGTAGTTACTGTCGGTATCATTAGTTCCTGTAGGTATCATTAGTTACTGTAGGTATCATTTTCTACTGTAGCTACTGACTAGGTAATTGTTTACTCCAGGTAACTCTGTAGTTCCTGTTATCATTAGTTTATCTTGGTATCAGTAGTTCCTGTAGGTATCATTAGTTCCTGTAGGTATCATAAGTTACTGTGGGTATCATTAGTTACTGTAGCTAATGTAGGTATCATTAGTTACTGTAGGTATCAGTAGTTCCTGTAGGTATCATTAGTTAATGTAGGTATCATTAGTTACTGTAGGTATCATTAGTTACTGTAGCTACTGTAGGTATCATTAGTTACTGTAGCTACTGTAGGTATCATTAGTTACTGTAGCTACTGTAGGTATCATTAGTTACTGTAGGTATCAGTAGTTCCTGTAGGTATCATTAGTTACTGTAGGTATCATTAGTTACTGTAGGTAGCATTAGTTACTGTAGGTATCAGTAGTTCCTGTAGGTATCAGTAGTTCCTGTAGGTATCAGTAGTTACTGTAGTTCCTGTAGGTATCAGTAGTTACTGTAGGTATCAGTAGTTCCTGTAGGTAGCATTAGTTACTGTAGGTATCAGTAGTTACTGTAGTTCCTGTAGGTATCAGTAGTTACTGTAGGTATCAGTAGTTCCTGTATGTATCATTAGTTACTGTAGGTATCATTAGTTACTGTAGGTATCAGTAGTTCCTGTAGGTATCATTAGTTCCTGTAGGTATCATTAGTTACTGTAGGTATCAGTAGTTCCTGTAGGTATCAGTAGTTACTGTAGGTATCAGTAGTTCCTGTAGGTATCATTAGTTACTGTAGCTACTGTAGGTATCATTAGTTACTGTAGGTATCAGTAGTTACTGTAGGTATCAGTAGTTCCTGTATGTATCATTAGTTACTGTAGGTATCAGTAGTTCCTGTAGGTATCATTAGTTCCTGTAGGTATCATTAGTTACTGTAGGTATCAGTAGTTCCTGTAGGTATCATTAGTTACTGTAGGTATCAGTAGTTACTGTAGGTAGCATTAGTTACTGTAGGTATCAGTAGT
>NW_026285696.1:0-6612 GCF_023373465.1 Oncorhynchus keta | reverse complement strand
ACAGTTGACATGGTCTATGGCTGAACCCTGCCTCTAGCCCTCTACAGTTATGATAGGTCAATGGTTGAACCCTGCCTCTAGCTCCTTCAAGTTGACATGGTCTATGGTTGAACCCCTGCCTCTTAGTCCTCTACAGTTGGATATGGTCTATGGTTTGAACCCTTCCTCTAGCTCCTCTACAGTTGTGGTTGAACTCCTGGCTCCTATGGTTGAACCCTGCCTCTAGCCCTCTACAGTTATGATAGGTCTATGGGTTGAACCCTGCCATCTAGCCTCTACAGTTACATGGCCTATGGTTGAACCCTGGCCTCTACAGTTGACATGGTCTATGGTTAACCCTGCCTCTAAGCCCCTCTACATTTGACATGGTCTATGGTTGAACCCTGCCTCTAGCTCCTGCAGTTGGATATGGTCTAGTGGTTGAACCCTGAGCCCTACAGGTAGGTCTATGGTTGAACCCGCCTCAAGCTCCTCTACAGTTGAGTTACCTCTTCTAGCCCTACAGTTATGATAGCTCTATGGGTTGAACCCTGCCTCTAGCCCTCTACAGTTGACATAGGTCTGGGTTGAACCCTGCCTCTAGCCTTGAAGATAGTTCATGGTTGAACCCTGCCTCTAGCCCTCTACAGTTGACATGGTCTATGGTTGAACCCTGCCTCTAGCCCTCTACAGTTATGATGGTCTATGGTTGAACCCTGCCTCTAGCCCCTACAGTTACAGTTGTCTATGTTGAACCCTGCCTCTAGCCCTCTACAGTTGACATGGTCTATGGTTGAACCCTGCCTCTAGCCCCCTGCGGGTAGATATGGGTCTCTATGGTTGAACCCCGCCTCTAGCCCTCTACAGTTAAGTGATAGGTCTATGGTTGAACCCTGCCTCTAGCCCTCTACAGTTGACATGGTCTATGGTTGAACCCTGCCTAGCCCTCTACAGTTGACATGGTCTATGGTTGAACCCTGCCTCTAGCCCTCTACAGTTGACATGGTCTGCGGTTGAACCCTGCCTCTAGCCCTCTACAGTTGACATGGTCTATGGTTGTCCTGCCTTTCTAGCCCTCTACAGTTATGATAGGTCTATGGTTGAACCTGCCTCTAGCCCTCTACAGTTATGATAGGTCGATGGTTGAACCCTGCCTCTAGCCCTACAGTTGACATGGTCTATGGTTGAACCCTGCTCTAGCCCTCTACAGTTATGATAGGTTCATGGTTGAACCCTGCCTCTAGCCCTCACAGTTGACATGGTCTATAGTTGAACCCTGCTCTTTGCCTCTACAGTTATGATAGGTCTATGGTTGAACCCTGCCTCTAGCCCTCTACAGTTATGATAGGTCGATGGTTGAACCCTGCCTCTAGCCTCTATGTGTTGACATGGTCTATGGTTGAACCCTGCCTCTAGCCTCTCTACAGTTGACATGGTCTATGGTTGAACCCTGCCTCTAGCTCCCCACAGTTGACATGGTCTATGGTTGAACCCTGCCTCAAGCTCCCAGTTGACACATGGTCTGTTGAACTCGTCTAGCCTTGCTGACATGGTCTATGGTTGAACTCCTGCCTCTAGCTCCTCTACAGTTGACATGGTCTGCGCTTGAACTCCTGCCTCTAGCCTCCTCATAGTTGATATGGTCTATGGTTGAACCCTGCCTCTAGCCTCTACAGTTATGATAGGTCGATGGTTGAACCTGCCTCTAGCCCTCTACAGTTGACATGGTCTATGGTTGAACCCTGCCTCTAGCCCTCTACAGTTGACATGGTCTATGGTTGAACCCTGCCTCTAGCCCTCTACAGTTATGATAGGTCTATGGTTGAACCCTGCCTCTAGCCCTCTACAGTTGGTCTATGGTTGAACCCTGCCTCTTGCCCTCTACAGTTGGTCTATGGTTGAACCCTGTCTCTAGCCCTCTACAGTTGGTCTATGGTTGAACACTGCCTCTAGCCCTCTACAGGTATGGGGTCTATGGTTGAACCCTGCCTCTAGCCCTACAGTTGGTCTATGTTATGATAGGTCTATGGTTGAACCCTGCCTCTAGCCCTCTACAGTTGGTCTATGGTTGAACCCTGCCTCTAGCCCTCTACAGTTATGATAGGTCTATGGTTGAACCCTGCCTCTAGCCCTCTTGACATGGTTGAACCCTGGTCTATGGTTGAACCCTGCCTCTAGCCCTCTACAGTTGACATGGTCTATGGTTGAACCCTGCCTCTAGCCCTCTACAGTTATGATAGGTCTATGGTTGAACCCTGTCTCTAGCCCTCTACAGTTATGATAGGTCTATGGTTGAACCCTGCCTCTAGCCCTCTACAGTTGATATGGTCTATGGTTGAACCCTGCCTCTAGCCCTCTACAGTTGGTCTATGGTTGAACCCTGCCTCTAACCCTCTACAGTTGACATGGTCTATGGTTGAACCCTGCCTCTAGCCCTCTACAGTTGGTCTATGGTTGAACCCTGCCTCTAGCCCTCTACAGTTGACATGGTCTATGGTTGAACCCTGCCTCTAGCCCTCTACAGTTATGTTAGGTCTATGGTTGAACCCTGCCTCTAGCCCTCTACAGTTATGATAGGTCTATGGTTGAACCCTGCCTCTAGCCCTCTACAGTTGGTCTATGGTTGAACCCTGCCTCTAGCCCTCTACAGTTGGTCTATGGTTGAACCCTGCCTCTAGCCCTCTACAGTTGATAGGTCTATGGTTGAACCCTGCCTCTAGCCCTCTACAGTTGACATGGTCTATGGTTGAACCCTGCCTCTAGCCCTCTACAGTTATGACATGGTCTATGGTTGAACCCTGCCTCTAGCCCTCTACAGTTGGTCTATGGTTGAACCCTGCCTCTAGCCCTCTACAGTTATGATGGTCTATGGTTGAACTCCTGCCTCTAGCCCCTACAGTTGGGTCTATGGTTGAACCCTGCCTCTAGCCCTCTACAGTTGATGGTCTATGGTTGAACCCTGCCTCTAGCCCTCTACAGTTGACATGGTCTATGGTTGAACCCTGCCTCTAGCCCTCTACAGTTATGATAGGTCTATGGTTGAACCCTGCCTCTAGCCTCTACAGTTGACATGGTCTATGGTTGAACCCTGCCTCTAGCCCTCTACAGTTGACATGGTCTATGGTTGAACCCTGCCTCTAGCCCTCTACAGTTATGATAGGTCTATGGTTGAACCCTGCCTCTAGCCCTCTACAGTTGACATGGTCTATGGTTGAACCCTGCCTCTAGCCCTCTACAGTTATGATGGTCTATGGTTGAACCCTGCCTCTAGCCCTCTACAGTTATGATGGTCTATGGTTGAACCCTGCCTCTAGCCCTCTACAGTTGGGTCTATGGTTGAACCCTGCCTCTAGCCCTCTACAGTTATGACATGGTCTATGGTTGAACCCTGCCTCTAGCCCTCTACAGTTATGGGTCGATGGTTGAACCCTGCCTCTAGCCCTCTACAGTTGACATGGTCTATGGTTGAACCCTGCCTCTAGCCCTCTACAGTTATGATAGGTCTATGGTTGAACCCTGCCTCTAGCCCTCTACAGTTGACATGGTCTATGGTTGAACCCTGCCTCTAGCCCTCTACAGTTATGACATGGTCTATGTGATGTAGGGGATGGGACCCTGCCTCTAGCCCTCTACAGTTGACATGGTCTATGTGAACCCTGTGGACCTCTACAGTTGACATGGTCTATGGATGAACCCTGCCTCTAGCCCTACAGTTATGATAGGTCTATGGGGAACCCTCTCTAGCTCACTGTGATAGATGGTTGAACCCTCTTCTACAGTTATGATAGTGATGGGACCTCTACTTCTTACTGTGATGAGGACCTCTACTTACTGTGATGTGGACCTCTACTTACTGTGATGAGGACCTCTACTTACTGTGATGAGGACCTCTACTTACTGTGATGTGATGAGGACCTCTACTTACTGTGATGAGGACCTCTACTTACTGTGATGTGATGGGGACCTCTACTTACTGTGATGAGGACCTCTACTTACTGTGATGTGATGAGGGCCTCTACTTACTGTGATGAGGACCTCTACTTACTGTGATGTGGACCTCTACTTACTGTGATGTGATGAGGACCTCTACTTACTGTGATGTGATGAGGGCCTCTACTTACTGTGATGTGATGAGGGCCTCTACTTACTGTGATGTGATGAGGACCTCTACTTACTGTGATGTGATGAGGACCTCTACTTACTGTGATGTGATGAGGACCTCTACTTACTGTGATGTGGACCTCTACTTACTGTGATGTGATGAGGACCTCTACTTACTGTGATGTGATGAGGACCTCTACTTACTGTGATGATGGGGCCTCTACTTACTGTGATGTGATGAGGGCCTCTACTTACTGTGATGTGATGAGGACCTCTACTTACTGTGATGTGATGAGGACCTCTACTTACTGTGATGTGATGAGGACCTCTACTTACTGTGATGTGATGAGGACCTCTACTTACTGTGATGAGGACCTCTACTTACTGTGATGTGATGAGGACCTCTAGTGGTATTATATTGTTACTATAAAAGATGGAACGTGTCCGGGGCCCGGTTTCTCCAATGTTTTAGTGATGCATCTTTCCTCCCACAACAGCGAAGATGTAACACGCCAAGCTCCATAAGACCACGCAGAGCGTAACTACCCATCGCTAAGGGTAACTACCCATCGCTAAGGGTAACCACCATCGGGGTAACTACCCATCGCTAAGGGTAACTACCATCGCCTACCCATCGCTAAGGGTAACTACCCATCGCTAAGGGTAACTACCCATCGCTAAGGGTAACTACCCATTGCTAAGGGTAAGGCTCTCCAGAGGGTAGTGAGGTCTGCACAACGCATCACCGGGGGCAAACTACCTGCCCTCCAGGACACCTACACCACCTGATGTTACAGGAAGGCCATAAAGATCATCAAGGACATCAACCACCCGAACCACTGCCTGTTCATCCCACTATCATCCAGAAGGCGAGGTCAGTACAGGTGCATCAAAGCTGGGACCGAGAGACTGAAAAACAGCTTCAATCTCAAGGCCATCAGACTGTTAAACAGCCACCACTAACATTGAGTGGCTGCTGCCAACACACACTGACTCAACTCCAGCCACTTTAATAATGGGGAATTGATGGGAAATTATGTAAAATATATCACTAGCCACTTTAAACAATGCTACCTAATAATGTTTACATACCCTACATTATTCATCTCATATGTACAGTGCCTTGCGAAAGTATTCGGCCCTTGAACTTTGCGACCTTTGCCACATTTCCCAGGCTTCAAACATAAAGATATAAAACTGTATTTTTTGTGAAGAATCAACAAGTGGGACACAATCATGGCGGAACGACATTTATTGATATTTCAAACTTTTTTAACAATCAAGAACTGAAAAATTGGGCGTGCAAAATTATTCAGCCCCTTTACTTTCAGTTCAGCAAACTCTCTCCAGAAGTTCAGTGAGGATCTCTGAATGATCCAATGTTGACCTAAATGACTAATGATGACAAATACAATCCACCTGTGTGTAATCAAGTCTCCGTATAAATGCACCTGCACTGTGATAGTCTCAGAGGTCCGTTTAAAAAGCGCAGAGAGCATCATGAAGAACAAGGAACACACCAGGCAGGTCGAGGCAGGTCTGAGATACTGCTGAAGAAGTTTAAAGCCGGATTTGGATACAAAAGATTTCCCAAGCTTTAAACATCCCAGGAGCACTGTGCAAGCGATAATATTGAAATGGAATGAGTATCAGACCACTGCAAATCTACCAAGACCTGTACGTCCCTCTAAACTTTCAGCTCATACAAGGAGATGACTGATCAGAGATGCAGCCAAGAGGCCCATGATCACTCTGGATGAACTGCAGAGATCTACAGCTGAGGTGGGAGACTCTGTCCATAGGACAACAATCAGTCGTATATTGCACAAATCTGGCCTTTATGGAAGAGTGGCAAGAAGAAAGCCATTTCTTAAAGATATCCATAAAAAGTGTTGTTTAAAGTTTGCCACAAGCCACCTGAGAGACACACCAAACATGTGGAAGAAGGTGCTCTGGTCAGATGAAACCAAAATTGAACTTTTCGCAACAATGCAAAACATTATGTTTGGCGTAAAGCAACACAGCTCATCACCCTGAACACAACATCCCCACTGTCAAACATAGTGGTGGCAGCATCATGAGTTTGGGCCTGCTTTTCTTCAGCAGGGACAGGGAAGATGGTTAAAATTGATGGGAAGATGGATGGAGCCAAATACAGGACCATTCTGGAAGAAAACCTGATGGAGTCTGCAAAAGACCTTAGACTGGGACGGAGATTTGTCTTCCAACAAGACAATGATCCAAAACATAAAAGCAAAAATCTACAAAGGAATGGTTCAAAAATAAACATATCCAGGTGTTAGAATGGCCAAGTCAAAGACCAGACCTGAATCCAATCGAGAATCTGTGGAAAGAACTGAAAACTGCTGTTCACAAATGGTCTCCATCCAACCTCACTGAGCTCGAGCTGTTTTGCAAGGAGGAATGGGAAAATTCAGTCTCTCGATGTGCAAAACTGATAGAGACATACCCCAAGCGACTTACAGCTGTAATCGCAGCAAAAGGTGGCGCTACAAAGTATTAACTTAAGGG
>NW_026285694.1:0-5658 GCF_023373465.1 Oncorhynchus keta | reverse complement strand
TATATACGTATGCATATGAGATGAATAATGTAGGGTAAGTAACATTATATAAGGTAGCATTGTTTAAAGTGGCTAGTGATATATTTACATCATTTCCCATCAATTCCCATTATTAAAGTGGCTGGAGTTGGGTCAGTGTCAATGACAGTGTGTTGGCAGCCGCCACTCAATGTTAGTGATGGCTGTTTAACAGTCTGATGGCCTTGAGATAGAAGCTGTTTTTCAGTCTCTCGGTCCCAGCTTCGATGCACCTGTACTGACCTCGCCTTCTGGATGATAGCAGGGTGAACAGGCAGTGGCTAGGGTGGTTGTTGTCCTTGATGATCTTTTTGGCCTTCCTGTAATATATAATAATAATAATAATATATGCCATTTAGCTGACGCTTTTATCCAAAGCGACTTACAGTCATGTGTGCATACATTCTACGTATGGGTGGTCCCGGGAATCGAACCCACTACCCTGGCGTTACAAGCGCCATGCTCTACCAACTGAGCCACAGAAGGACCACGGGTAACATCGGGGTGGTGTAGGTGTCCTGGAGGGCAGGTAGTTTGCCCCGGTGATGCGTTGTGCAGACCTCACTACCTCTGGAGAGCCTCCACGTTGAGGGCGGAGCAGTTGCCGTACCAGGCGGTGATACAGCCCGCCAGGATGCTCTCGATTGTGCATCTGTAGAAGTTTGTGAGTGCTTGGTGACAAGCCGAATTTCTTCAGCCTCCTGAGGTTGAAGTGCGCTGCTGCGCTTCTTCCACGACGCTGTCAGTGTGAGTGGACCAATTCAGTTTGTCTGTGATGTGTGTATGCCGAGGAACTTAAACTTGCTACCCTCTCCACTACTGTTCCATCGATGTGATAGGGGGTGTTCTCTCTGCTGTTTCCTGAAGTCCAATCATCTCCTTAGTTTTGCTGACGCTGAGTGTGAGGTTATTTTCCTGACACCACTCGAGGGCTCCTCAAGAGGGCCAGCATTGTTCCTGTTCCCAAGAAAGCTAAGGTAACTGAGCTAAACGACTACCGCCCTGTAGCACTCACTTCCGTCATCATGAAGTGCTTTGAGAGACTAGTCAAGGACCATATCACCTCCACCCTACCTGACACCCTAGACCCACTCCAATTTGCTTACCGCCCAAATAGGTCCACAGACGACGCAATCACAGCCACACTGCACACTGCCCTAACCCACATGGACAAAGAGGAATACCTATGTGAGAATGCTGTTCATCACTACAGCTCGGCATTCAACACCATAGTAGCCTCCAAGCCTGTCATTTGGGCTGAGACTTGGTCTGACCCGCCTGTGCACCGGGTACTGGATTCTTTCAGGTGGTGAGGGTAGGCACAACACTTCTCGCTGATTCAACACGGGGCCCACGCAGGGGATTTCTGAGCCTACTCCTTTCCTGCCTACCACAATGTGAGGCCACGCACGCTTTTCCAACTCAATCATCAAGTTTGAGGGATCTACACAACAGTGGTAGGCCGTCTGCCGTTGTTGGTAATCGCTCTACCACTGCTGTGTCAGTCCGCAAACTTGATGATTGAGTTGAGGCGTGCGTGGCTACGCAGTTGTGGGTAAAACAGGAGTACAGGAGAGGGCCCAGAATGCACCCTTGTGGGGCCCCGTGTTGAGGATCAGCGGGGAGGAGATGTTGTTGCCTACCCTCACCACCTGGGGCGGCCCGTCAGAAGTCCAGTACCCAGTTGCACAGGCGGGCCGAGACCCAGGGTCTCGAGCTTGATGACGAGCTTGATGACGAGCTTGGAGGGTCGCGGATAAAGCGCTCTAAATGGGCATATTATATTATTATTATTATATATGGTCCTTGACTAGTCTCTCAAAGCACTTCATGATGACGGGGAAGTGAGTGCATGGGGCGGGTAGTCGTTTAGCTCAGTTACCTTAGCTTTCTTGGGAACAGGAACAATGGTGGCCCTCTTGAAGCATGGGGAACAGCACTGGTATAGGGATTGATTGAATATGTCTCAAACACACCAGCCAGCTGGTCTGCGTGATGCTCTGAGGGGCGGCTGGGGATGCTGCCTGGGCCTGCAGCCTTGCAGGGTTAACACGTTTAAATGTCTTACTCACCTCGGCTGCAGTGAAGAGAGACTGCATGTTTTCGTTGCAGGCCGTGTCATGGTACCTGTATTGTCCTCAAAGCGTGGCAAAAAGTTATTTAGTCTGCCTGGGAGCAAGACATCCTGGTCCGTGACTGGGCTGGGTTTCTTCTTGTAGTCCGTGATTGACTGTAGACCCTTCCACATGCTCTTGTGTCTGAGCCGTTGAATTGAGATTCTACTTTTGTCTCTGTACTGACGCTTAGCTTGTTTAATAGCCTTGCGGAGGGAATAGCTGCATTGTTTATATTCGGGGTCATGTTACCAGACACCTTGCCCTGATTAAAAGCAGTGGTTCGCGCTTTCAGTTTCACACGAATGCTGCCATCAATCCACGGTTTCTGGTTAGGGAATGTTTTTATCGTTGCTATAGAACGACATCTTCAACGCACGTTCTAATGAACTCGCACACCGAATCAGCGTATTCGTCAATATTTTTATCTGACGCAATACGAAACATGTCCCAGTCCACGTGATGGAAGCAGTCTTGGATTGTGGAGTCCCAGCTTGTCGGACCAACGTTGGACAGACCTCAGCGTGGGAGCCTCTTTTTAAGTTTCTGTCTGTAGGCAGGAGCAAAAAAATGGAGTCGTGGTCAGCTTTTCCAAAAGGGGGCGGGGCAGGGCCTCATATGCGTCGCGAAGTTAGAGTAACAATGATTCAAGGTTTTACCACCCCTGGTTGCACAATCGATATGCTGATAAAATTTAGGAGTCTTGTTTTCAGATTAGCTTTGTTAAAATCCCCAGCTACAATGAATGCAGCCTCCGAATAAATGGTTTCCAGTTTGCAAAGAGTTAAATAAAGTTTGTTCAGAGCCATCGATGTGTCTGCTTGGGGGATATATACGGCTGTGATTATAATCGAAGAGAATTCAGAAACACACTACGGAAAAGAAGGAACAGCATGTCAGAAATCAGCTCAATGCAATTGAAGAATCCATAGACTCTAACCACTTCTGGGAAAATTGGAAAACACTCAAACAAACAACAACACGAAGAATTATCTAATTCAAAAATGGAGATGTCTGCAACCACTTCTCCAATCTTTTGGTTCTATAACAAAGAACAAAGAGCAAAAACATATACATGATCAACTACAGATCTTAGAATCAACTATTAAAGACTACCAGAACCCACTGGATTCTCCAATTACATTGAATGAGTTACAGGACAAAATAAAAACCCTCCAACCCAAAAAGGCCTGTGGTGTCGATGGTATCCTCAATGAAATGATCAAATATACAGACAACAAATTCCAACTGGCTATACTAAAACTCTTTAACATCATACTTAGCTCTGGCATCTTCCCCAATATTTGGAACCAAGGACTGATCACCCCAATCCACAAAAGTGGAGACAAATTTGACCCCAATAACTACCGTGGAATATGTGTCAACAGTAACCTTGGGAAAATCCTCTGCATTATTATTAACAGCAGACTCGTACATTTCCTCAATGAAAACAATGTACTGAGCAAATGTCAAATTGGCTTTTTACCAAATTACCGTACAACAGACCATGTATTCACCCTGCACACCTTAATTGACAACCAAACAAACCAAAACAAAGGCAAAGTCTTCTCATGCTTTGTTGATTTCAAAAAAGCCTTCGACTCAATTTGGCATGAGGGTCTGCTATACAAACTGATGGAAAGTGGTGTTGGGGGTAAAACATACGACATTATAAAATCCATGTACACAAACAACAAGTGTGCGGTTAAAATTGGCAAAAAACACACACATTTCTTCACACAGGGTCGTGGGGTTAGACAGGGATGCAGCTTAAGCCCCACCCTCTTCAACATATATATCTACGAACTGGCGCGGGCACTAGAAAAGTCTGCAGCACCCGGCCTCCCCTGCTAGAATCCGAAGTCAAATGTCTGCTGTTTGCTGATGATCTGGTGCTTCTGTCACCAACCAAGGAGGGCCTACAGCAGCACCTAGATCTTATGCACAGATTCTGTCAGACCTGGGCCCTGACAGTAAATCTCAGTAAGACCAAAATAATGGTGTTCCAAAAAGGTCGAGTCACCAGGACCACAAATACAAATTCCATCTCGACACTGTTGCCCTAGAGCACACAAAAAACTATACATACCTTGGCCTAAACATCAGCGCCACAGGTAACTTCCACAAAGGTGTGAACGATCTGAGAGACAAGGCAAGAAGGGCATTCTATGCCATCAAAAGAAACATAAATTTCAACATACCAATTAGGATTTGGCTAAAAATACTTGAATCAGTCATAGAGCCCATTGCCCTTTATGGTTGTGAGGTCTGGGGTCCGCTCACCAACCAAGACTTCACAAAATGGGACAAACACCAAATTGAGACTCTGCACGCAGAATTCTGCAAAAATATCCTCCGTGTACAACGTAAAACACCAAATAATGCATGCAGAGCAGAATTAGGCCGATACCCACTAATTATCAAAATCCAGAAAAGAGCCATTAAATTCTACAACCACCTAAAAGAAGCGATTCACAAACCTTCCATAACAAAGCCATCACAAACAGAGAGATGAACCTGGAGAAGAGTCCCTAAGCAAACTGGTCCTGGGGCTCTGTTCACAAACACAAACACACCCTACAGAGCCCCAGGACAACAGCACAATTAGACCCAACCAAATCATGAGAAAACAAAAAGATAATTACTTAACACATTGGAAAGAATTAACAAAAAAACAGAGCAAACTAGAATGCTATTTGGCCCTACACAGAGAGTACACAGCGGCAGAATACCTGACCACTGTGACTGACCCAAAATTAAGGAAAGCTTTGACTATGTACAGACTCAGTGAGCATAGCCTTGCTATTGAGAAAGGCCGCCGTAGGCAGACATGGCTCTCAAGAGAAGACAGGCTATGTGCTCACTGCCCACAAAATGAGGTGGAAACTGAGCTGCACTTCCTAACCTCCTGCCCAATGTATGACCATATTAGAGAGACATATTTCCCCCAGATCACACAGATCCACAAAGAATTCGAAAACATATCCAATTTTGAAAAACTCCCATACCTACTGGGTGAAATTCCACAGTGTGCCATCACAGCAGCAAGATTTGTGACCTGTTGCCACGAGAAAAGGGCAACCAGTGAAGAACAAACACCATTGTAAATACAACCCATATTTATGCTTATTTATTTTATCTTGTGTCCTTTAATTATTTGTACATTGTGTATATATATATATATATATAATATGACATTTGTAATGTCTTTACTGTTTTGAAACTGTTGTATGTGTAATGTTTACTGTTAATTTTTGTTGTTTTTCACTTTATATATTCACTTTGTATGTTGTCTACCTCACTTGCTTTGGCAATGTTAACACATGTTTCCCATGCCAATAAAGCCCTTGAATTGAATTGAATTGAATTCTCTTGGTAGATAATGCGGTCTACATTTGATTGTGAGGAATTCTAAATCAGGTGAACAGAAGGATTTGAGTTCCTGTATGTTTCTTTCATCACACCATGTCTCGTTAGTCATGAGGCATACGCCCCCGCCACTCTTCTTACCAGAAAGATGTTTGTT
>NW_026285693.1:0-26075 GCF_023373465.1 Oncorhynchus keta | reverse complement strand
CATTATATTACCCTGGTCTACCATCTACTGTCATTATATTACCCTGGTCTACCATCTACTGTCATTATATTACCCTGGTCTACAATCTACTGTCATTATATTACCCTAGTCTTATTTCTACTGTCATTAAATTACCTGGTCTACCCTCTACTGTCATTATATTACACTGGTCTACCATCTACTGTCATTATATTACCCTGGTCTACCCTCTACTGTCATTATATTACCTGGTCTACCATCTACTGTTGTTCTATTAACCTGGTCTATCATCTACTGTCATTATATTACCCTGGTCTACCATCTACTGTCATTATATTACCCTGGTCTACCCATCTACTGTCATTATATTAACCTGGTCTACCATCTACTGTTATTATATTACCTGGTCTACCATCTACTGTCATTATATTACCTGGTCTACCATCTACTGTCATTATCTTAACCTGGTCTTACCATCTACTGTCGTTAAATTACCCTGGTCTACCATCTACTGTCATTATATTACACTGGTCTACCATCTACTGTCATTATATTACCCTGGTCTACCATCTACTGTCATTATATTACCCTGGTCTACCATCTACTGTCAATATATTACCCTGGTCTACTTTCTACTGTCATTATATTACCTAGTCTACTTTCTACTGTCATTATAATTAACCTGGTCTACCATCTACTGTCATTATATTTCCTGGTCTACCATCTACTGTCATTATATCACCCTGGTCTACCATCTACTGTCATTATATTACCCTGGTCTACCATCTACTGTCATTATATTACCCTGGTCTACTATCTACTGTCATTATATTACCCTGGTATACCATCTACTGTCATTATATTACCCTGGTCTACCATCTACTGTCATTATATTACCCTTGTCTACCATCTACTGTCATTATATTACCTGGTCTACCATCTACTGTCATTATATTACCCTGGTCTACCATCTACTGTCATTATATTTCCTAGTCTCCCATCTACTGTCAATCTATTAACCTGGTCTACCATCTACTGTCATTATATTACCCTGGTCTACCATCTACTGTCATTATATTTCCCTGGTCTCCCATCTACTGTCAATCTATTAACCTGGTCTACCATCTACTGTCATTATATTACCCTGGTCTACCATCTACTGTCATTATATTACCCTGGTCTACAATCTACTGTCATTATATTACCCTAGTCTTATTTCTACTGTCATTATATTACCCTGGTCTCTCTACTGTCATTATATTACCATGATCTACCATCTACTGTCATTATATTACCCTGGTCTACCATATACTGTCATTATATTACCCTGGTATACCATCTACTGTCATTATATTACCCTGGTCTACCATCTCTACTGTCATTATATTACCCTGGTCTACCATCTACTGTCATTATATTACCCTGGTCTACCATCTACTGTCATTATATTGCCTGGTCTACCCTCTACTCCCATTATATTACCCTAGTCTACTTTTTCTGCTGTCATTAAATTATCTTGTCTCTACTGTCAATTATTACCCTGGTTCTACTTTCTACAGTCATTATATTACCCTAATCTACTTTCTACTGTCATTAAATTACCCTGGTCTGGCCTTTCTACTGTCATTATATTACCTGGTCTACCCTCTCTGTCATTATATTACCCTGGTCTACTCCTCTACTGTCATTATATTACCTGGTCAACCCTCTACTGTCATTATATTACCTGATCTACCATCTACTGTCATTATATTACCCTGGTCTACCCTCTACTGTCATTATATTACCCCTGATCTACCATCTACTGTCATTATATTTCCCTGGTCTACCATCTACTGTCATTATATTACCCTGGTCTACCATCTACTGTCAATATATTACCTGGTCTGCTTTCTACTGTCATTATATTACCTAGTTTTACTTTCTCCTGCCATTAAATTACCTGGTCTACCATCTACTGTCATTATATTACCCTGGTCTACCATCTACTGTCCAATCTATTAACCTGGTCTACCATCTACTGTCAATATATTACCCTGGTCTATTTCTACTGTCATTATATTACCCTGGTCTACTTTCTACTGTCAATCTATTAACCTGGTCTACCATCTGCTGTCATTATATTACCCTGGTTTCTACTGTCATTATATTACCCTGGTCTACCCTCTACTGTCATTATATTACCCTGGTCTACTATCTACTGTCATTATATTACCCTGGTATACCATCTACTGTCAATATATTACCCTGGTCTACCATCTACTGTCATTATATCACCCTGGTCTACCATCTACTGTCATTATATTACCCTGGCCTACCATCTAATGTCATTATATTACCCTGGTCTACCATCTACTGTCATTATATTTCCCTGGTCTCCCATCTACTGTCAATCTATTAACCTGGTCTACCATCTACTGTCATTATATTACGCTGGTCTACCATCTACTGTCATTATATTTCCTGGTCTCCCATCTACTGTCAATCTATTAACCTGGTCTACCATCTACTGTCATTATATTACCCTGGTCTACCATTACTGTCATTATATTACCCTGGTCTACATCTACTGTCATTATATTACCCTAGTCTACCTCTACTGTCATTATATTACCCTGCTCTCTACTGTCATTATATTACCATGATCTACCATCTACTGTCATTATATTACCCTGGTCTACCATACTGTCATTATATTACCCTGGTCTGCACCATCTACTGTCAATATATTACCCTGGTCTACCATCTACTGTCGTTATATTACCCTGGTCTACCATCTACTGTCATTATATTACCCTGGTCTACCCTCTACTGTCATTATATTACCCTGGTCTACTATCTACTGTCATTATATTACCCTGGTATACCATCTACTGTCAATATATTACCCTGGTCTACCATCTACTGTCATTATATCACCCTGGTCTACCATCTACTGTCATTATATTACCCTGGTCTACCATCTACTGTCATTATATTACCCTGGTCTACCATCTACTGTCATTATATTTCCCTGGTCTCCCATCTACTGTCAATCTATTAACCTGGTCTACCATCTACTGTCATTATATTACCCTGGTCTACCATCTACTGTCATTATATTTCCCTGGTCTCCCATCTACTGTCAATCTATTAACCTGGTCTACCATCTACTGTCATTATATTACCCTGGTCTACCATCTACTGTCATTATATTACCCTGGTCTACAATCTACTGTCATTATATTACCCTAGTCTTATTTCTACTGTCATTAAATTACCCTGGTCTACCCTCTACTGTCATTATATTACACTGGTCTACCATCTACTGTCATTATATTACCCTGGTCTACCCTCTACTGTCATTATATTACCCTGGTCTACCATCTACTGTCATTATATTACCCTGGTCTACCATCTACTGTCATTATATTACCCTGGTCTACCATCTACTGTCATTATATTACCCTGGTCTACCCTCTACTGTCATTATATTACCCTGGTCTACCATCTACTGTTATTATATTACCCTGGTCTACCATCTACTGTCATTATATTACCCTGGTCTACCATCTACTGTCATTATATTACCTCTGGTCTACCATATACTGTCATTATATTACCTGGTATACCATCTACTGTCATTATATTACCCTGGTCTACCATCTACTGTCATTATATTACCCTGGTCTACCATCTACTGTCATTATATTACCCTGGTCTACCATCTACTGTCATTATATTACCCTGGTCTACCCTCTACTCCCATTATATTACCTAGTCTACTTTCTACTGTCATTAAATTACCCTGGTCTCTACTGTCATTATATTACCCTGGTCTACTTTCTACAGTCATTATATTACCTAGTCTACTTTCTACTGTCATTAAATTACCTGGTCTACCTCTACTGTCATTATATTACCCTGGTCTACCTTCTACTGTCATTAAATTACCCTGGTCTACCCTCTACTGTCATTATATTACCCCTGGTCAACCCTCTACTGTCATTATATTACCCTGATCTACTCATCTACTGTCATTATATTACCCTGGTCTACCCTCTACTGTCATTATATTACCCTGATCTACCATCTACTGTCATTATATTTCCCAGGTCTACCATCTACTGTCATTATATTACCCTGGTCTACCATCTACTGTCAATATATTACCTGGTCTACTTTCTACTGTCATTATATTACCCTGGTCTACTTTCTCCTGCCATTAAATTACCCTGGTCTACCATCTACTGTCATTATATTACCCTGGTCTACCAGCTACTGTCATTATATTACCCTGGTCTACCATCTACTATCATTATATTTCCCTGGTCTACAATCTACTGTCATTATATTACCCTAGTCTTCTTTCTACTGTCATTATATTACCCTGGTCTACCATCTACTGTCGTTATATCACCCTGGTTTCTACTGTCATTATATTACCCTGGTCTACCCTCTACTGTCATTATATTACCCTGGTCTACTATCTACTGTCATTATATTACCCTGGTATACCATCTACTGTCAATATATTACCCTGGTCTACCATCTACTGTCATTATATCACCCTGGTCTACCATCTACTGTCATTATATTACCCTGGTCTACCATCTACTGTCATTATATTACCCTGGTCTACCATCTACTGTCATTATATTTCCCTGGTCTCCCATCTACTGTCAATCTATTAACCTGGTCTACCATCTACTGTCATTATATTACCCTGGTCTACCATCTACTGTCATTATATTTCCCTGGTCTCCCATCTACTGTCAATCTATTAACCTGGTCTACCATCTACTGTCATTATATTACCCTGGTCTACCATCTACTGTCATTATATTACCCTGGTCTACAATCTACTGTCATTATATTACCCTAGTCTTATTTCTACTGTCATTATATTACCCTGGTCTCTACTGTCATTATATTACCATGATCTACCATCTACTGTCATTATATTACCCTGGTCTACCATATACTGTCATTATATTACCCTGGTCTACCATCTACTGTCAATATATTACCCTGGTCTACCATCTACTGTCATTATATTACCCTGGTCTACCATCTACTGTCATTATATTACCCTGGTCTACCCTCTACTGTCATTATATTACCCTGGTCTACTATCTACTGTCATTATATTACCCTGGTATACCATCTACTGTCAATATATTACCCTGGTCTACCATCTACTGTCATTATATCACCCTGGTCTACCATCTACTGTCATTATATTACCCTGGTCTACCATCTACTGTCATTATATTACCCTGGTCTACCATCTACTGTCATTATATTTCCCTGGTCTCCATCTACTGTCAATATATTAACCTGGTCTACCATCTACTGTCATTATATTACCTGGTCTACCATCTACTGTCATTATATTACCCTGGTCTACCATCTACTGTCATTATATTACCCTGGTCTACCATCTACTGTCATTATATTACCCTGGTCTACCATCTACTGTCATTATATTACCCTGGTCTACAATCTACTGTCATTATATTACCCTAGTCTTATTTCTACTGTCATTAAATTACCCTGGTCTACCCTCTACTGTCATTATATTACACTGGTCTACCATCTACTGTCATTATATTACCCTGGTCTACCCTCTACTGTCATTATATTACCCTGGTCTACCATCTACTGTTATTATATTACCCTGGTCTACCATCTACTGTCATTATATTACCCTGGTCTACCATCTACTGTCATTATATTACCCTGGTCTACCCTCTACTGTCATTATATTACCTGGTCTACCATCTACTGTTATTATATTACCCTGGTCTACCATCTACTGTCATTATATTACCCTGGTCTACTCATCTACTGTCATTATATTACCCTGGTCTACCATCTACTGTCATTATATTACCCTGGTCTACCATCTACTGTCATTATATTACCCTGGTCTACCATCTAATGTCATTATATTACCCTGGTCTACCATCTACTGTCATTATATTACCCTGGTCTACCATCTACTGTCAATATATTACCCTGGTCTACTTTCTACTGTCATTATATTACCCTAGTCTACTTTCTACTGTCATTAAATTACCCTGGTCTACCATCTACTGTCATTATATTACCCTGGTCTACCATCTACTGTCGTTATATCACCCTGGTTTCTACTGTCATTATATTACCCTGGTCTACCCTCTACTGTCATTATATTACCCTGGTCTACTATCTACTGTCATTATATTACCCTGGTATACCATCTACTGTCAATATATTACCCTGGTCTACCATCTACTGTCATTATATCACCCTGGTCTACCATCTACTGTCATTATATTACCCTGGTCTACCATCTATTGTCATTATATTACCCTGGTCTACATCTACTGTCATTATATTTCCCTAGTCTCCCATCTACTGTCAATCTATTAACCTGGTCCTGCCATCTACTGTCATTATATTACCCCGGTCTACCATCTACTGTCATTATATTTCCCTGGTCTCCCATCTACTGTCATTATATTACCCTGGTCTACAATCTACTGTCATTATATTACCCTAGTCTTATTTCTACTGTCATTAAATTACCCTGGTCTACCCCTCTACTGTCATTATATTACACTGGTCTACCATCTACTGTCATTATATTACCCTGGTCTACCCTCTACTGTCATTATATTACCTGGTCTACCATCTACTGTTATTATATTACCCTGGTCTACCATCTACTGTCATTATATTACCCTGGTCTACCATCTACTGTCATTATATTACCCTGGTCTACCCTCTACTGTCATTATATTACCCTGGTCTACCATCTACTGTTATTATATTACCCTGGTCTACCATCTACTGTCATTATATTACCCTGGTCTACCATCTACTGTCATTATCTTAACCTGGTCTACCATCTACTGTCGTTATATTACCCTGGTCTACCATCTACTGTCATTATATTACCCTGGTCTACCATCTACTGTCATTATATTACCCTGGTCTACCATCTACTGTCATTATATTACCCTGGTCTACCATCTACTGTCAATATATTACCCTGGTCTACTTTCTACTGTCATTATATTACCCTAGTCTACTTTCTACTGTCATTAAATTACCCTGGTCTACCATCTACTGTCATTATATTACCCTGGTCTACCATCTACTGTCGTTATATCACCCTGGTTTCTACTGTCATTATATTACCCTGGTCTACCCTCTACTGTCATTATATTACCCTGGTCTACTATCTACTGTCATTATATTACCCTGGTATACCATCTACTGTCAATATATTACCCTGGTCTACCATCTACTGTCATTATATCACCCTGGTCTACCATCTACTGTCATTATATTACCCTGGTCTACCATCTACTGTCATTATATTACCCTGGTCTACCATCTACTGTCATTATATTTCCCTGGTCTCCCATCTACTGTCAATCTATTAACCTGGTCTACCATCTACTGTCATTATATTACCCCGGGTCTACCATCTACTGTCATTATATTTCCCTGGTCTCCATCTACTGTCAATCTATTAACCTGGTCTACCATCTACTGTCATTATATTACCCTGGTCTACCATCTACTGTCATTATATTACCCTGGTCTACATCTACTGTCATTATATTACCTAGTCTTATTTCTACTGTCATTATATTACCCTGCTTTCTCTACTGTCATTATATTACCATGATCTACCATCTACTGTCATTATATTACCTGGTCTACCATATACTGTCATTATATTACCCTGGTCTACCATCTACTGTCATTATATTACCCTGGTCTACCATCTACTGTCATTATATTTCCCTGGTCTCCCATCTACTGTCAATCTATTAACCTGGTCTACCATCTACTGTCATTATATTACCCTGGTCTACCATCTACTGTCATTATATTTCCCTGGTCTCCCATCTACTGTCAATCTATTAACCTGGTCTACCATCTACTGTCATTATATTACCCTGGTCTACAATCTACTGTCATTATATTACCCTAGTCTTATTTCTACTGTCATTAAATTACTCTGGTCTACCCTCTACTGTCATTATATTACACTGGTCTACCTTCTACTGTCATTATATTACCCTGGTCTACCCTCTACTGTCATTATATTACCCTGGTCTACCATCTACTGTCATTATATTACCCTGGTCTACCATCTACTGTCATTATATTACCCTAGTCTTATTTCTACTGTCATTAAATTACTCTGGTCTACCCTCTACTGTCATTATATTACACTGGTCTACCTTCTACTGTCATTATATTACCCTGGTCTACCCTCTACTGTCATTATATTACCCTGGTCTACCATCTACTGTTATTATATTACCCTGGTCTACCATCTACTGTCATTATATTACCCTGGTCTACCATCTACTGTCATTATATTACCCTGGTCTACCCTCTACTGTCATTATATTACCCTGGTCTACCATCTACTGTTATTATATTACCCTGGTCTACCATCTACTGTCATTATATTACCTGGTCTGCATCTACTGTCATTATCTTAACCTGGTCTACCATCTACTGTCGTTATATTACCCTGGTCTACCATCTACTGTCATTATATTACCCTGGTCTACCATCTACTGTCATTATATTACCCTGGTCTACCATCTACTGTCATTATATTACCCTGGTCTACCATCTACTGTCAATATATTACCCTGGTCTACTTTCTACTGTCATTATATTACCCTAGTCTACTTTCTACTGTCATTAAATTACCCTGGTCTACCATCTACTGTCATTATATTACCCTGGTCTACCATCTACTGTCGTTATATCACCCTGGTTTCTACTGTCATTATATTACCCTGGTCTACCCTCTACTGTCATTATATTACCCTGGTCTACTATCTACTGTCATTATATTACCCTGGTATACCATCTACTGTCAATATATTACCCTGGTCTACCATCTACTGTCATTATATCACCCTGGTCTACCATCTACTGTCATTATATTACCCTGGTCTACCATCTACTGTCATTATATTACCTGGTCTACCATCTACTGTCATTATGTTTCCCTAGTCTCCCATCTGCTGTCAATCTATTAACCTGTTACCATCTACTGTCATTATATTACCCCGGTCTACCATCTACTGTCATTATTTTCCTGGTCTCCCATCTACTGTCAATCTATTAACCTGGTCTACCATCTACTGTCATTATATTACCCTGGTCTACCATCTACTGTCATTATATTACCTGGTCTACAATCTACTGTCATTATATTACCCTAGTCTTATTTCTACTGTCATTATATTACCCTGTTCTCTACTGTCATTATATTACCATGATCTACCATCTACTGTCATTATATTACCTGGTCTACCATATACTGTCATTATATTACCCTGGTCTACCATCTACTGTCATTATATTACCTGGTCTACCATCTACTGTCATTATATTTCCTGGTCTCCCATCTACTGTCAATCTATTAACCTGGTCTACCATCTACTGTCATTATATTACCCTGGTCTACCATCTACTGTCATTATATTCCTGGTCTCCCATCTACTGTCAATCTATTAACCTGGTCTACCATCTACTGTCATTATATTACCCTGGTCTACCATCTACTGTCATTATATTACCCTGGTCTACAATCTACTGTCATTATATTACCCTAGTCTTATTTCTACTGTCATTAAATTACCCTGGTCTACCCTCTACTGTCATTATATTACACTGGTCTACCATCTACTGTCATTATATTACCCTGGTCTACCCTCTACTGTCATTATATTACCCTGGTCTACCATCTACTGTTATTATATTACCCTGGTCTACCATCTACTGTCATTATATTACCCTGGTCTACCATCTACTGTCATTATATTACCCTGGTCTACCCTCTACTGTCATTATATTACCCTGGTCTACCATCTACTGTTATTATATTACCCTGGTCTACCATCTACTGTCATTATATTACCCTGGTCTACCATCTACTGTCATTATCTTAACCTGGTCTACCATCTACTGTCGTTATATTACCCTGGTCTACCATCTACTGTCATTATATTACCCTGGTCTACCATCTACTGTCATTATATTACCCTGGTCTACCATCTACTGTCATTATATTTCCCTGGTCTCCCATCTACTGTCAATCTATTAACCTGGTCTACCATCTACTGTCATTATATTACCCTGGTCTACCATCTACTGTCATTATATTACCCTGGTCTACAATCTACTGTCATTATATTACCCTAGTCTTCTTTCTACTGTCATTAAATTACCCTGGTCTACCCTCTACTGTCATTATATTACACTGGTCTACCCTCTACTGTCATTATATTACCCTGGTCTACCATCTACTGTCATTATATTACCCTGGTCTACCCTCTACTGTCATTATATTACCCTGGTCTACTATCTACTGTCATTATATTACCCTGGTCTACCATCTGCTGTCATTATATTACCCTGGTCTACCATCTACTGTCATTATATTACCCTGGTCTACCATCTACTGTCATTATATTACCCTGGTCTACCATCTACTGTCATTCCACTACCCTGGTCTACCATCTACTGTCATTATATTACCCTGGTCTACCATCTACTGTCATTATAGTACCCTGGTCTACTATCTACTGTCATTATATTAACCTGGTCTACCATCTACTGTCATTATATTACCCTGGTCTCCCCTCTACTGTCATTATATTACCCTAGTCTATCATCTACTGTCATTATATTTCACTGGTCTGCCATCTACTGTCATTATATTAACCTGGTCTACCATCTACTGTCATTATATTACCCTGGTCTACCATCTACTGTCATTATATTACCCTGGTCTACCATCTACTGTCATTATATTACGCTGGTCTACCCTCTACTCTCATTATATTACCCTGGTCTAACATCTACTGTCATTATATTACCCTAGTCTACTTTCTACTGTCATTAAATTACCCTGGTCTACCCTCTACTGTCATTATATTAACCTGGTCTTCCATCTACTGTCATTATATTACCCTGGTCTACCATCTAATGTCATTATATTACCCTGGTCTACCATCTACTGTCATTATATTATCCTGGTCTACCATCTACTGTCAATATATTACCCTGGTCTACCCTCTACTGTCATTATATTACCCTAGTCTACTTTCTACTGTCATTATATTACCCTGGTCTACCCTCTACTGTCATTATATTACCCTGGTCTACCATCTACTGTCATTATATTACCCTGGTCTACCATCTACTGTCAATATATTACCCTGGTCTACCATCTACTGTCATTATATTACCCTGGTCTACCATCTACTGTCATTATATTACCCTGGTCTACCATCTACTGTCATTATATTACCCTGGTCTACCATCTACTGTCATTATATTACCCTGATCTACCATCTACTGTTATTATATTACCCTGGTCTACCCTCTACTGTCATTATATTACCCTTGTCTACCATCTACTGTCATTATATTAACCTGGTCTACCATCTACTGTCATTATATTACCCTGGTCTTATCTACTGTCATTATTACCCTGGTCTACCATCTACTGTCATTATATTACCCTGGTCTACCATCTACTGTCATTATATTACCCTGGTCTACCATCTACTGTCATTATATTACCCTGGTCTACCATCTACTGTCATTATATTACCCTGGTCTACCATCTACTGTCATTATATTACTCCTGGTCTACCTTCTACTGTCATTATATTACCCTGGTCTACCATCTACTGTCATTATCTTACCCTGGTCTACCATCTGCTGTCATTATATTACCCTGGTCTACCATCTACTGTCATTATATTACCCTGGTCTACCATCTACTGTCATTATATTTCCCTGGTCTACCATCTACTGTCATTATATTACCCTGGTCTACTTTCTACTGTCATTAAATTAATATGGTCTACCATCTACTGTCATTATATTACCCTGGTCTACAATCTACTGTCATTATATTACCCTGGTCTACTTTCTACTGTCATTAAATTACCTAAGTCCCTCTACTGTCATTATATTACCCTGGTCTACCCTCTACTGTCATTATATTACACTGGTCTACCATCTACTGTCATTATATTACCCTGGTCTACCATCTACTGTCAATTATATTACCCTGGTCTACTTTCTACTGTCATTATATTACCCTGGTCTACTTCTACTGTCATTATATTACCCTGGTCTACCATCTACTGTCATTATATTAACCTGGTCTACCATCTACTGTCATTATATTACCTGGTCTACCATCTACTGTCATTATATTACCCTGGTCTACTTTCTACTGTCATTATATTACCCTAGTCTACTTTCTACTGTCATTATATTACCCTGGTCTACTTTCTACTGTCATTAAATTACCCTGGTCTACCATCTACTGTCATTATATTACCCCTGGTCTACCATCTACTGTCATTATATTTCCCTGGTCTACCATCTACTGTCATTATATTAACCTGGTCTACCATCTACTGTCATTATATTAACCTGGTCTACCATCTACTGTCATTATATTACCCTGGTCTACCATCTACTGTCAATATATTACCCTGGTCTACCATCTACTGTCATTATATTACCCTGGTCTACCATCTACTGTCATTATATTAACCTGGTCTATCTACTGTCATTATATTACCCTGGTCTACTTTCTACTGTCATTATATTACCCTAGTCTACTTTCTACTGTCATTAAATTACCCTGGTCTACCATCTACTGTCATTATATTACCCTGGTCTACCATCTACTGTCATTAAATTACCCTGGTCTACCATCTACTGTCATTATATTACCCTAGTCTAACATCTACTGTCATTATATTACCCTGGTCTACCTCTAATGTCATTAAATTACCCTGGTCTACCATCTACTGTCATTATATTACCCTGGTCTACCATCTACTGTCATTATATTACCCTGGTCTACCATCTACTGTCATTATATTACCCTGGTCTACCATCTACTGTCATTATATTACCCTGCTCTTCCATCTACTGTCATTATATTACCCTGGTCTACCATCTACTGTCATTATATTACCCTGGTCTACCCTCTACTGTCATTATATTACCCTGGTCTACCATCTCTGTCATTATATTACCCTGGTCTACAATCTACTGTCATTATATTACCTGGTCTACCATCTACTGTCATTATATTAACCTGGTCTACCATCTACTGTCATTATATTACCCTGGTCTACTTTCTACTGTCATTATATTACCCTGGTCTACCATCTACTGTCATTATATTACCCTGGTCTACCATCTACTGTCATTATATTACCCTGGTCTACCATCTACTGTCATTATATTACCCTGGTCTACCATCTACTGTCATTATATTACCCTGGTCTACCATCTACTGTCATTATATTACCCTGGTCTACCATCTACTGTCAATATATTACCTGGTCTACCATCTACTGTCATTATATTACCCTGGTCTACCATCTACTGTCATTATATTACCTGGTCTACTTTCTACTGTCATTATATTACCCTGGTCTACAATCTGCTGTCAATATATTACCCTGGTCTACCATCTACTGTCATTATATTAACCTGGTCTACCATCTACTGTCATTATATTACCCTGGTCTACTTTCTACTGTCATTATATTACCCTGGTCTACTTTCTACTGTCATTAAATTACCCTGGTCTACCATCTACTGTCATTATATTACCCTGGTCTACCATCTACTGTCATTATATTAACCTGGTCTACCATCTACTGTCATTCCATTACCCTGGTCTACCATCTACTGTCATTATATAACCTGGTCTACCATCTACTGTCATTATACCCTGGTCTACCATCTACTGTCAATCTATTAACCTGGTCTACCATCTACTGTCATTATATTACCCTGGTCTACCATCTACTGTCATTATATTACCCTGGTCTACAATCTACTGTCATTATATTACCACTAGTCTGCCATCTACTGTCAATCAATTACCTGGTCTACCCTCTACTGTCATTATATTACACTGGTCTACCATCTACTGTCATTATATTACCCTGGTCTACCATCTACTGTCATTATATTACCCTGGTCTTATTTCTACTGTCATTAAATTACCCTGATCTACCATCTACTGTCATTATATTACCCTGGTCTACCATCTACTGTCATTATATTACCCTGGTCTACCCTCTACTGTCATTATATTAACCTGATCTACCATCTACTGTCATTATATTACCTGGTCTACCATCTACTGTCATTATATTACCCTGGTCTACCCTCTACTGTCATTATATTAACCTGGTCTATCGACTGTCATTATATTACCCTGGTCTACCATCTACTGTCATTATATTACCCTGGTCTACCCTCTACTGTCATTATATTACCCTGGTCTACCATCTACTGTCATTATATTAACCTGGTCTACCATCTACTGTCATTATATTACCCTGGTCTCCCATCTACTGTCATTATATTACCCTGGTCTACCCTCTACTGTCATTATATTACCCTGGTCTCCCATCTACTGTCATTATATTACCCTGGTCTATCGACTGTCATTATATTAACCTGGTCTACCCTCTACTGTCATTATATTACCCTGTCTACAATCTACTGTCATTATATTACCCTGGTCTACCCTCTACTGTCATTATATTACCCTGTCTACTTTCTACTGTCATTATATTACCCTGGTCTACCATCTACTGTCATTATATTACCCTGGTCTACCCTCTACTGTCATTATATTACCCTGGTCTACCATCTACTGTCATTATATTACCCTGGTCTACCTCTATTGTCATTATATTACCCTGGTCTACTTTCTACTGTCATTAATTACCCTGGTCTACCATCTACTGTCATTATATTACCCTGGTCTACCATCTACTGTCATTATTTACCTGGTCTACCATCTACTGTCATTATATTACCTGGTCTACCATCTACTGTCAATCTATTACCCTGGTCTACCATCTACTGTCATTATATTACCTGGTCTACCATCTACTGTCATTATATTACCCTGGTCTACCATCTACTGTCATTATATTACCCTGGTCTACCATCTACTGTCATTATATTACCCTGGTCTACCATCTACTGTCATTATATTACCCTGGTCTACCATCTACTGTCATTATATTACCCTGGTCTACCATCTACTGTCATTATATTACCTGGTCTACCATCTACTGTCATTATATTACCCTGGTCTACTTTCTACTGTCATTATATTACCCTGGTCTACTTTCTACTGTCATTAAATTACCCTGGTCTACCATCTACTGTCATTATATTACCCTGGTCTACCATCTACTGTCATTATATTAACCTGGTCTTATCTACTGTCATTATATTACCCTCTGGTCTACCATCTACTGTCATTATATTACCCTGGTCTACCATCTACTGTCATTATATTACCCTGGTCTACCATCTACTGTCATTATATTACCCTGGTCTACCATCTACTGTCATTATATTACCCTGGTCTACCATCTACTGTCATTATATTACCCTGGTCTACCATCTACTGTCATTATATTACCCTGATCTACCATCTACTGTCATTATATTACCCTGGTCTACCTCTACTGTCATTATATTACCCTGGTCTACCATCTACTGTCATTATATTACCCAGGTCTACCATCTACTGTCATTATATTACCCTGATCTACCATCTACTGTCATTATATTACCCTGGTCTACCATCTACTGTCATTATATTACCCTGGTCTACCATCTACTGTCATTATATTACCCTGGTCTACCATCTACTGTCATTATATTACCCTGGTCTACCATCTACTGTCATTATATTACCCTGGTCTACCATCTACTGTCATTATATTACCCTGGTCTACCATCTACTGTCATTATATTACCCTGGTCTACCATCTACTGTCATTATATTACCCTGGTCTACCATCTACTGTCATTATATTACCCTGGTCTACCATCTACTGTCATTATATTACCCTGGTCTACCATCTACTGTCATTATATTACCCTGGTCTACCATCTACTGTCATTATATTACCCTGGTCTACCATCTACTGTCATTATATTACCCTGGTCTACCCTCTACTGTCATTATATTACCCTAGTCTACTTTCTACTGTCATTAAATTACCCTGGTCTACCCTCTACTGTCATTATATTACCCTGGTCTACCCTCTACTGTCATTATATTACCCTGGTCTACCCTCTACTGTCATTATATTACCCTGGTCTACTTTCTACTGTCATTATATTACCCTAGTCTACTTTCTACTGTCATTAAATTACCCTGGTCTACCCTCTACTGTCATTATATTACCCTTTTTCTCTACTGTCATTATATTACCCTGGTCTACCATCTACTGTCAATCTATTAACCTGGTCTACCATCTACTGTCATTATATTACCCTGGTCTACCTTCTACTGTCATTATATTACCCTGGTCTACTTTCTACTGTCATTATATTACCCTGGTCTACAATCTACTGTCATTATATTACCCTGGTCTACTTTCTACTGTCATTATATTACCCTGGTCTACCATCTACTGTCATTATATTACCCTGGTCTACCATCTACTGTCATTATATTACTCCTGGTCTACCATCTACTGTCATTATATTACCTGGTCTACTTTCTACTGTCATTATATTACCCTGGTCTACTTTCTACTGTCATTATATTACCCTGGTCTACCATCTACTGTCAATATATTACCCTGGTCTACCATCTACTGTCATTATATTACCCTGGTCTACCATCTACTGTCATTATATTACCCTGGTCTACCATCTACTGTCATTATATTACCCTGGTCTACTTTCTACTGTCATTATATTACCCTGGTCTACTTTCTACTGTCATTATATTACCTGGTCTACCATCTACTGTCATTATATTACCCTGGTCTACCATCTACTGTCATTATATTACCTGGTCTACCATCTACTGTCATTATATCACCCTGGTTTCTACTGTCATTATATTACCCTGGTCTACCCTCTACTGTCATTATATTACCCTGGTCTACCATCTACTGTCATTATATTACCCTGGTATACCATCTACTGTCATTATATCACCCTGGTCTACCATCTACTGTCATTATATTACCCTGGTCTACCACCTACTGTCATTATATTACCCTGGTCTACCCTCTACTGTCAATATATTACCCTGGTCTACCATCTACTGTCATTATATTACCCTGGTCTACTTTCTACTGTCATTACATTACCCTAGTCTACTTTCTACTGTCATTAAATTACCCTGGTCTCTACTGTTATTATATTACCCTGGTCTACCATCTACTGTCATTATATTTCCCTGGTCTACCATCTACTGTCAATCTATTAACCTGGTCTACCATCTACTGTCATTATATTACCCTGGTCTACTTTCTACTGTCATTATATTACCCTGGTCTACTGTCATTATATTACCCTGGTCTACCATCTACTGTCATTATATTACCCTGGTCTACCTTCTACTGTCATTATATTACCCTAGTCTACTTTCTACTGTCATTAAATTACCCTGGTCTACCCTCTACTGTCATTATATTACCCTGGTCTACCATCTACTGTCATTATATTACCCTGGTCTACTTTCTACTGTCATTATATTACCCTGGTCTACTTTCTACTGTCATTATATTACCCTGGGTCTACCCTCCACTGTCATTATATTACCCTGGTCTAACATCTACTGTCATTATATTACCCTGGTCTACCATCTACTGCATTTTATTACCCTGGTCTACTTTCTACTGTCATTATATTACCCTGGTCTTCTTTCTACTGTCACTAAATTACCCTGGTCTACCCTCTACTGTCATTATATTACCCTGGTCTAACATCTACTGTCATTATATTACACTGGTCTACCCTCTACTGTCATTATATTACCCTGGTCTACTATCTACTGTCATTATATTAACCTGGTCTACAATCTACTGTCATTATATTACCCTGGTCTACCATCTACTGTCATTCCACTATTGGCCTTGTCTACTATCTACTGTCATTATATTACCCTGGTCTACCCTCTACTGTCAATAATATATTACCCTGGTTTCAATATTTCCATTCATATATTACCCTGGTCTACTTTCTATTGTCAATATATTACCCTAGTCTACCCTCTACTGTCATTATATTACCCTGGTCTACCCTCTACTGTCATTATATTACCCTGGTCAACCATCTACTGCATTTTATTACCTCTGGTCTACCATCTACTGTCATTTTATTACCCTGGTCTACCATCTACTGTCATTAATTACCCTGGTCTACCATCTACTGTCATTATATTACCCTGGTCTACCATCTACTGTCATTATATTTCCCTGGTCTACCATCTACTGTCATTATATTACCCTGGTCTACTATCTACTGTCATTATATTACCCTAGTCTACTTTCTCCTGCCATTATATTGGCTCCTGGTCTACCATCTACTGTCATTAAATTACCCTGGTCTACCATCTACTGTCAATATATTAACCTGGTCTACCGTCTACTGTCATTATATTACCCTGGTCTACCATCTACTGTCATTATATTACCCTGGTCTACCATCTACTGTCATTATATTACCCTGGTCTACCATCTGCTGTCATTATATTACCTGGTCTACCATCTACTGTCATTATATTACCCTGGTCTACCATCTACTGTCATTATATTAACCTGGTCTACCCTCTACTGTCATTATATTACCCTGGTCTACCATCTACTGTCATTATATTAAATATGGTCTACCCTCTACTGTCATTATATTACCCTGGTCTACCTTCTACTGTCTTTATATTAACCTGGTCTACCATCTACTGTCATTATATTACCCTGGTCTACCATCTACTGTCATTATATTACCCTGGTCTACCATCTGTCATTATATTACCCTGGTCTACCATCTACTGTCATTATATTACGCTGGTCTACCCTCTACTGTCATTATATTACCCTGGTCTACTTTCTACTGTCATTATATTACCTGGTCTACCCTCTACTGTCATTATATTAACCTGGTCTACCTTCTACTGTCATTATATTAACCTGGTCTACCATCTACTGTCTTATATTACCCTGGTCTACCATCTACATCATTATATTACCCTGGTCTACCATCTACTGTCAATCTATTAACCCTGTCTACCCTCTACTGTCATTATATTACCCTGGTCTACCATCTACTGTCATTATATTACCCTGGTCTACCTTCTACTGTCATATATTACCCTGGTCTACTTTCTACTGTCATTATATTACCCTAGTCTACCCTCCTGTCATTATATTACCCTGGTCTACCATCTACTGTCATTATATTACCCTGGTCTACCATCTACTGTCATTATATTAACCTGGTCTACCATCTACTGTCATTATATTACCCTGGTCTACCATCTACTGTCATGATATTACCCTGGTCTACCATCTACTGTCATTAAATTACCCTGGTCTACCCTCTACTGTCATTATATTACCCTGGTCTACCATCTACTGTCATTATATTACCCTGGTCTACTTTCTACTGTCATTATATTACCCTGGTCTACTTTCTACTGTCATTATATTACCCTGGTCTACCATCTACTGTCATTAAATTACCCTGGTCTACCATCTACTGTCATTATATTACCCTGGTCTACCCTCTACTGTCATTATATTACCCTGGTCTACCATCTACTGTCATTATATTACCTGGTCTACCATCTACTGTCATTATATTACCCTGGTCTACCATCTACTGTCATTATATTACCCTGGTCTACCATCTACTGTCATTTATATTACCCTGGTCTACCATCTACTGTCATTATATTACCCTGGTCTACCATCTACTGTCATTATATTACCCTGGTCTACCATCTACTGTCATTATATTACCCTGGTCTACCATCTACTGTCATTATATTACCCTGGTCTACCATCTACTGTCATTATATTACCCTGGTCTACCTTCTACTGTCATTATATTACCCTGGTCTACCATTCTACTGTCATTATATTGAATTGGTCTACCATCTACTGTCAACTGTGTTTATTTTGCTACCATCTACAATATTACCCTGGTCTACCATCTACTGTCATTATATTAACCTGGTCTACCATCTACTATCATTTATTTTTGGTCTACCAACTTTTCTTTATCTACGCAATATACCTGGTCTACCATCTACTGTCCAATTACCCTGGTCTACCATCTAGTAACATTAACATGATGCCTTCTAATTGCAGTCTACCTTCTGTGTCTTTATATTACGGCGAGTCTGATAGCTGTACTGCAAGCCCAGCTTCAGACGCAGCTCAGACGCAATCGTTAGGCAAGGGTAATTTCAGTGTAGGAAAGGATGAAACAGCGTCTGTGCCACCAGTAAGTGCAGATAGTAGTATAAATCCCTGGCACAGTCCCCGCAGCCGGGACAACTTTCTCACGGTTTCTGGAAGGAAATGCTGTAGGAACGCTCAACCGTGTCGCTCATTCAGCAGACAGAAACTTTCAACCGGTTTTCCCATTGCTGAGCGGGGTCGGTGTCAGAGGCCGAGTCTTCTCTGGTCTCTACTCCTCCCGTTACGGGGTCTGAGACGCCCGAAGCTTCCCACCATTAGCTCTGACAAATTGAAAACTCTAGTCATTGGCGACTCCATTACCCGCAGTATTAGACTTAAAGCGAATCATCCAGCGATCATACACTGTTTACCCGGGGCAGGGCTACCGACGTTAAGGCTAATCTGAAGATGGTGCTGGCTAAAGCTAAAACTGGCGAGTGTAGAGAGTATAGAGATATTGTTATCCACGTCGGCACCAACGATGTTAGGATGAAACAGTCAGAGATCACTAAGCGCAACATAGCTTCTGCGTGCATATCAGCTAGAAAGATGTGTCGGCATCGAGTAATTGTCTCTGGCCCCCTCCCAGTTAGGGAGTGATGAGCTCTACAGCAGAGTCTCACAACTCAATCGCTGGTTGAAAACTGTTTTCTGCCCCTCCCAAAAGATAGAATTTGTAGATAATTGGCCCTCTTTCTGGGACTCACCCACAAACAGGACCAAGCCTGACCTGCTGAGGAGTGACGGACTCCATCCTAGCTGGAGGGGTGCTCTCATCTTATCTGCCAACATAGACAGGGCTCTAACTCCTCTAGCTCCACAATGAAATAGGGTGCAGGCCAGGCAGCAGGCTATTAGCCAGCCTGCCAGCATAGTGGAGTCTGCCACTAGCATAGTCAGTGTAGTCAGCTCAGCTATCACCATTGAGACCGTGTCTGTGCCTCGACCTGGGTTGGGCAAAACTAAACATGGCGGTGTTCGCCTTAGCAATCTCACTAGGATAAAGACCACCTCCATTCCTGTCATTACTGAAAGAGATCATGATACCTCACATCTCAAAATAGGGCTACTTAATGTTAGATCCCTTACTTCAAAGGCAATTATAGTCAATGAACTAATCACTGATCATAATCTTGATGTGATTGGCCTGACTGAAACATGGCTTAAGCCTGATGAATTTACTGTGTTAAATGAGGCCTCACCTCCTGGCTACACTAGTGACCATATCCCCGTGCATCCCGCAAAGGCGGAGGTGTTGCTAACATTTACGATAGCAAATTTCAATTTACAAAAAAAAATGACGTTTTCCTTTTGAGCTTCTAGTCATGAAATCTATGCAGCCTACTCAATCACTTTTATAGCTACTGTTTACAGGCCTCCTGGGCCATATACAGCGTTTCTCACTGAGTTCCCTGAATTCCTATCAGACCTTGTAGTCATTGCAGATAATATTCTAATCTTTGGTGACTTTAATATTCACATGGAAAAGTCCACAGACCCACTCCAAAGGCTTTTGAGCCATCATCGACTCAGTGGGTTTTGTCCAACATGTCTCTGGACCCACTCACTGTCACAGTCATACGCTGACCTAGTTTTGTCCCATGGAATAAATGTTGTGGATCTTAATGTTTTTCCTCATAATCCTGGACTATCGGACCACCATTTTATTACGTTTGCAATTGCAACAAATAATCTGCTCAGACCCCCAACCAAGGAACATCAAAAGTCGTGCTATAAATTCACAGACAACACAAAGATTCCTTGATGCCCTTTCCAGACTCCCTCTGCCTACCCAAGGACGCCAGAGGACAAAAATCCGTTAACCACCTAACTGAGAATCTCAATTTAACCTTGCGTAATACCTAGATGCAGTTGCACCCCTAAAAACTAAAAAATGTCTCATAAGAAACTAGCTCCTGGTACACAGAAAATACCCGAGCTCTGAAGCAAGCTTCCAGAAAATTGGAACGGAAATGGCGCCACACCAAACTGGAAGTCTTCCGACTAGCTTGGAAGGACGGTACCGTGCAGTACCGAAGAGCCCTTACTGCTGCTCGATCGTCCTATTTTTCTAACTTAATTGAGAAAATAAGAACAATCCGAAATTCCTTTTTGATACTGTGGCAAAGCTAACTAAAAAGCAGCATTCCCCAAGAGAGATGACTTTCACTTTAGCAGTGATAAATTCATGAACTTCTTTGAGGAAAAGATTATGATTATTAGAAAGCAAATTACGGACTCCTCTTTAAACCTGCATTATTCCTCCAAACCTCAGTTGTCCTGAGTCTGCACAACTCTGCCAGGACCTAGGATCAAGAGAGACGCTCAAGTGTTTTTAGTACTATATCTCTTGACACAATGATGAAAATAATCATGGCCTCTAAACCTTCAAGCTGTATACTGGACCCTATTCCAACTAAACTACTGAAAGAGCTGCTTCCTGTGCTTGGCCCTCCTATGTTGAACATAATAAACGGCTCTCTATCCACTGGATGTGTACCAAACTCACTAAAAGTGGCAGTAATAAAGCTCTCTTGAAAAAGCCAAACCTTGACCCAGAAAATATAAAAAACTATCGGCCTATATCGAATCTTCCATTCCTCTCAAAGATTTTAGAGAAGGCTGTTGCGCAGCAACTCACTGCCTTCCTGAAGACAAACAATGTATACGAAATGCTTCAGTCTGGTTTTAGACCCCATCATAGCACTGAGACGGCACTTGTGAAGGTGGTAAATGACATTTTAATGGCATCGGACCGAGGCTCTGCATCTGTCCTCGTGCTCCTAGACAGTGCTGCTTTTGATACCATCGATCACCACATTCTTTGGAGAGATTGGAAACCCAAATTGGTCTACACGGACAAGTTCTGGCCTGGTTTAGATCTTATCTGTCGGAAAGATATCAGTTTGTCTCTGTGAATGGTTTGTCCTCTGACAAATCAACTGTACATTTCGGTGTTCCTCAAGGTTCTGTTTTAGGACCACTATTGTTTTCACTATATATTTTACCTCTTGGGGATGTTATTCGAAAACATAATGTAAACTTTCACTGCTATGCGGATGACACACAGCTGTACATTTCAATGAAACATGGTGAAGCCCCAAAATTGCCCTCGCTAGAAGCATGTGTTTCAGACATAAGGAAGTGGATGGCTGCAAACTTTCTACTATTAAACTCGGACAAAACAGAGATGCTTGTTCTAGGTCCCAAGAAACAAAGAGATCTTCTGTTGAATCTGACAATTAATCTTAATGGTTGTACAGTCGTCTCAAATAAAACTGTGAAGGACCTCGGCGTTACTCTGGACCCTGATCTCTCTTTTGAAGAACATATCAAGACCATTTCGAGGACAGCTTTTTTCCATCTACGTAACATTGCAAAAATCAGAAACTTTCTGTCCAAAAATGATGCAGAAAAAATTAATCCATGCTTTTGTCACTTCTAGGTTAGACTACTGCAATGCTCTATTTTCCGGCTACCCGGATAAAGCACTAAATAAACTTCAGTTAGTGCTAAATACGGCTGCTAGAATCCTGACTAGAACCAAAAATTTGATCATATTACTCCAGTGCTAGCCTCTCTACACTGGCTTCCTGTCAAAGCAAGGGCTGATTTCAAGGTTTTACTGCTAACCTACAAAGCATTACATGGGCTTGCTCCTACCTACCTCTCTGATTTGGTCCTGCCGTACATACCTACACGTACGCTACGGTCACAAGACGCAGGCCTCCTAATTGTCCCTAGAATTTCTAAGCAAACAGCTGGAGGCAGGGCTTTCTCCTATAGAGCTCCATTTTTATGGAACGGTCTGCCTACCCATGTCAGAGACGCAAACTTCGGTCTCAACCTTTAAGTCTTTACTGAAGACTCATCTCTTCAGTGGGTCATATGATTGAGTGTAGTCTGGCCCAGGAGTGGGAGGGTGAACGGAAAGGCTCTGGAGCAACGAACCGCCCTTGCTGTCTCTGCCTGGCCGGTTCCCCTCTTTCCACTGGGATTCTCTGCCTCTAACCCTGTTACGGGGGCTGAGTCACTGGCTTGCTGGGGCTCTCTCGTGCCGTCCCTGGGGGTGCGTCACCTGGGTGGGTTGATTCACTGTTGTGGTCGGCCTGTCTGGGTTGCCCCCCTGGGTTGTACCGTGGCGGAGATCTTTGTGGGCTATACTGGCCTTGTCTCAGGATGGTAAGTTGGTGGTTGAAGATATCCCTCTAGTGGTGTGGGGGATGTGCTTTGGCAAAGTGGGTGGGTTATATCCTTCCTGTTTGGCCCTGTCCGGGGTGTCCTGGATGGGGCCACAGTGTCTCCTGACCCTCCTGTCTCAGCCTCCAGTATTTATGCTGCAGTAGTTTATGTGTCGGGGGCTAGGGTCAGTTTGTTATATCTGGAGTACTTCTCCTGTCCTATTCGGTGTCCTGTGAATCTAAGTGTGCGTTCTCTAATTCTCTCCTTCTCTTTCTTTTCTCTCTGAGAGGACCTGAGTCCTAGGACCATGTCCCAGACTACCTGACATGAGGACTCCTTGCTGTCCCCAGTCCACCTGGCCATGCTCCTGCTCCAGTTTCAACTGACCTGAGCCCTAGGACCGTGCCCCAGGACTACCTGACATGAAGGCTCCTTGCTGTCCCCAGTCCACCTGACTGTGCTGCTGCTCCAGTTTCAACTGTTCTGCCTTATTATTATTCGACCATGCTGGTCATTTATGAACATTTGAACATCTTGGTCATGTTCTGTTATAATCTCTACCCGCACAGCCAGAAGAGGACTGGCCACCCCACATAGCCCGGTTCCTCTCTAGGTTTCTTCCTAGGTTTTGGCCTTTCTAGGGAGTTTTTCCTAGCCACCGTGCTTTTACACCTGCATTGTTTGCTGTTTGGGGTTTTAGGCTGGGTTTCTGTACAGCACTTTGAGATATCAGCTGATGTACGAAGGGCTATATAAATAAATTTGATTTGATTTGATTTGATTATATTACCCTGGTCTACCATCTACTGTCATTATATTACCCTGGTCTACCATCTACTGTCATTATATTACCCTGGTCTACCATCTACTGTCATTATATTACCCTGGTCTACCCTCTACTGTCATTATATTACCCTGGTCTACTATCTACTGTCATTATATTACCCTGGTCTACCATCTACTGTCAATATATTACCCTGGTCTACTTTCTATTGTCATTATCTTAACCTGGTCTACCATCTACTGTAATTATATTACCCTGGTCTACCATCTACTGTCATTATATTACCCTGGTCTACCATCTACTGTCATTATATTACGCTGGTCTACCCTCTACTCTCATTATATTACCCTGGTCTAACATCTACAGTCATTATATTACCCTAGTCTACTTTCTACTGTCATTAAATTACCCTGGTCTACCCTCTACTGTCATTATATTAACCTGGTCTTATATACTGTCATTATATTACCCTGGTCTACCATCTACTGTCATTATATTACCCTGGTCTACCATCTACTGTCATTATATTACCCTGGTCTACCATCTAATGTCATTATATTACCCTGGTCTACCATCTACTGTCATTATATTATCCTGGTCTACCATCTACTGTCAATATATTACCCTGGTCTACTTTCTACTGTCATATTACCTCTAGTCTACTTCTACTGTCATTAAATCAATACCCTGGGTCTACCCTCTACTGTCATTATATTACTCCTGGTCTACCATCTACTGTCATTATATTACCCTGGTCTACCATATACTGTCATTATATTACCCTGGTCTACCATCTACTGTCAATATATTACCCTGGTCTACCATCTACTGTCATT
>NW_026285692.1:0-5031 GCF_023373465.1 Oncorhynchus keta | reverse complement strand
GGAGAGGAGGAGGAAGAGAGAGAGAGAGAGAGAGAGAGAGAGAGAGAGAGAGAGAGAGAGAGAGAGAGAGGGAGAGAGTGAGAAAGAGAGAGAGAGAGAGAGAGAGAGAGAGGGAGAGAGAGAGAAAGAAGAGAGAGAGAGAGGGAGAGAGAGAGAGAGAGGGAGAGAGAGAGTGAGAAAGAGAGAGAGGGGGTGGAGGGGGAGAGAGAGAGAGAGAGAGAGAGAGAGAGAGAGGGGGGAGATGGAGGGGAGAGAAAAGAGAAAGAGAAAAGAGCGAGAGAGGGGGAGAGAGATTGAGAAAGAGAGAGAGAGAGAGACAGGGGGTGGAGGGGAGGGAGAGAGAGAGAGAGAGAGAGAGAGAGAGAGAGAGAGAGAGAGAGAGAGAGAGAGAGAGAGAGAGAGAGAGAGAGAGATATTCTCTTTGTCATTACCATACTTTCTTTATCATTACCATAAGCTCTTTGTCATTACCATATTCTCTTTATCCTTACCATACTCTTTATCATTACCATACTCTTTATCATTACCATGCTCTCTTTATCATTACCATGCTCTCTTTATCATTACCATACTCTCTTTATCAATACCATGTCTCTCCATTTTCTTCCATTATCCCTTTTCACTCTCATCTAATTTTCAACTTTTTCCCTACTACTGCATTTGTCTGTATCTTTTCTCCTCTCTTCTATCAATCTATTTAAAAAATATATGTTTTAAGTGAGAAATGTCAGAGTAATAGTAGAGACAATGATTTATTTCAGCTTTTTATTTCTTTCATCACATTCCCAGTGGGTCAGAAGTTTGCATACACTCAATTAGTATTTGGTGATGCCTTTAAATTGTTCAACTTGGGCCCAAACATTTCAGGGATGGCCTTCCACAAGCTTCCCACAATAATTTGGTGTATATTGGCCCATTCCTCCTGACAGAGCTGGTGTAACTGCAGGTCAG
This sequence comes from Oncorhynchus keta, assembly GCF_023373465.1. NCBI lineage: Eukaryota > Metazoa > Chordata > Actinopteri > Salmoniformes > Salmonidae > Oncorhynchus > Oncorhynchus keta. The sequence goes on along the minus strand of NW_026285692.1, from coordinate 4,080 downwards.
GTTTGTAGGTTTCCTTGCTCGCACACACTTTTTCAGTTCTGCCCTGAAATCTTCTATAGGATTGAGGTCATGGCTTTGTGATGGCCACTCCAATACCTTGACCTTGTTGTCCTTAAGCCATTTTGCTACAACTTTGGGAGTATGCATTGTGTGTTCTTCGGCTTGCAAGCCTCCCCCTTTTCGTCAAAACATAAGCGATGGTCATTATGGCCAGAGGACATAAGACCAGAGGACATTTCTCAAAAATTACAATCTTTGTCCCCATGTGCAGTTGCAAACTGTAGTATGGTTTTTTTATGCCGGTTTTGTGGTTTCTTCCTGAGCGCCGTTCAGGTCATGTCGATATAGTACTAATTTTACTGTGGATATACAGTGGGGCAAAAGGTATTTAGTCAGCCACCAATTGTGAAAGTTCTCCCCACTTAAAAAAAGATGATAGAGGCCTGTAATTTTCATCATAGGTACACTTCAACTATGACAGACAAGATGAGATTTTTTTCCCAGAATACCACATTGTAGGATTTGTTAAGAATTTATTTGCAAATGATGGTGGAAAATAAGTATTTGGTCAATAACAAAAGTTTATCTCAATACTTTGTTATATACCTTTGTTTTGCAATGACAGAGGTCAAACGTTTTCTGTAAGTCTTCAAAGGTTTTCATACACTGTTCCCTATTGTTTCTGCAGATCAATTATGCAGACATTTGCACAGTCCTGCACGAACTGGCACATTTTCTGGCTGACATTTACAGTTTTATTCATGTTTTCAAGTACTGGTGACAACTACTGCATTACAATTCTTGTCTCCTCTATTATCTTTGGTTGAAGCAAAAAAACAGTGGCGGCATACACAAACATCGTGAGATTACTAAAAAAGTGTTTTATCAATGGTGAGCTCACCCGTGATGTGATGAATTATAAATAGTAAATGCTATTACCTAATTCATATTATGGTTTCTGTCAGCCGAGAGGTAACTAAATATGACCGACCGCCTGTGTTACGTCAATCTTTCCTCAGTTAGCGCAAGGACAAATGAAGCCTACATTTTTTTTTTTATCCCTGTTCTCTCTCTCTGTACAGACCATACAACGCTCCACACGCGTGGCCGCCGTCCCACCTAATCTGGTGGTCCCAGCGCGCACGACCCACGTGGGTTCCAGGTCTCCGGTAGCCTCTGGAACTGCCGATCTGCGGCCAACAAGGCAGAGTTCATCTCAGCCTATGCCTCCTCCAGTCCTCGACTTCTTGGCACTGACGGAAACATGGATCACCACAGATAACACTGCTACTCCTACTGCTCTCTTCGTCCGCCCACGTGTTCTCGCACACCGAGCTTCTGGTCAGCGGGGTGGTGGCACTGGGATCCTCATCTCTCCCAAGTGGTCATTCTCTCTTTCTCCTTACCCATCTGTCTATCGCCTCCTTTGAATTCCATGCTGTCACAGTTACCAGCCCTTTCAAGCTTAACATCCTTATCATTTATCATCGCCCTCAGGTTCCTCGGAGAGTTCATCAATGAGCTTGATGCCTTGATAAGCTCCTTTCCTGAGGACGGCTCACCTCTCACAGTTCTGGGGCTGACTTTAACCTCCCCGTCTACCTTTGACTCATTCCTCTCTGCCTCCTTCTTTCCACTCCTCTCCTCTTTTGACCTCACCCTCTCACCTTCCCCCTACTCACAAGGCAGGCAATACGCTCGACCTCATCTTTACTAGATGCTGTTCTTCCACTAACCTCATTGCAACTCCCCTCCAAGTCTCCGACCACTACCTTGTATCCTTTTCCCTCTCTCTCTCATCCAACACTTCCCCACTGCCCTACTCGGATGGTATCGCGCCGTCCCAACCTTCGCTCTCTCTCCCCCACTTCTCTCTCCTCTTCCATCTATCATCTCTTCCCTCTGCTCAAACCTTCTCCAACCTATCTCCTGATTCTGCCTCCTCAACCCTCCTCTCCCTCCTTTCTGCATCCTTTGACTCTCTATGTCCCCTATCCTCCAGGCCGCTCGGTCCTCCCCTCCCGCTCCGTGGCTCGACGACTCATTTGTGAGCTCACAGAACAGAGACTCCGGGCAGCCGAGCGAAATGGAGGAAAACTCGCCTCCTGCGGACCTGGCATCCTTTCACTCCCTCCTCTCTACATTTTCCTCCTCTGTCTCTGCTGCTAAAGCCACTTTCTACCACTCTAAATTCAAGCATCTGCCTCTAACCCTAGGAAGCTCTTTGCCACCTTCTCCTCCCTCCTGAATCCTCCTCCCCCCCCCCTCCTCCCTCTCTGCAGATGACTTCGTCAACCATTTTGAAAAGAAGGTCGACGACATCGATCCTCGTTTGCTAAGTCAAACGGACACCGCTGGTTCTGCTCACACTGCCCTACCCTGTGCTCTGACCTCTTTCTCCCTCTCTCTCCAGATGAAATCTACGTCTTGTGATGGCCGGCCGCCCAACAACCTGCCCGCTTGACCCTATCCACTCCTCTCTTCTCCAGACCATTTCCGGGAGACCTTCTCCCTTACCTCACCTCGCTCATCAACTCATCCCTGACCACTGAGCTACGTCCCTTCCGTCTTCAAGAGAGCGAGTTGCACCCCTTCTGAAAAAACCTACACTCGATCCCTCCGATGTCAACAACCACAGACAAAGTATCCTTCTTTCCTTTTCTCTCCAAAACTCCCGACATGCCATCCTTGGCCAGCTCTCCCGCTATCTCTCAAATTTACCTTCTCCAGTCAAATCGATGGGTTCAGACTAAATCAGCATTCCAACTGAGACTGCTCTTCTCTGTATCCGGAGGTGCTCCTTTGCTAAAGCTAACTCTCCCTCTCCTCTGCTCATCCTTTTAGACCTATCGGCTGCCCGATACTGTGAACCCATCAGATCCTCCTCTCACCCTCTCCGAGTTGGAATCCGGCGCGTACGCTGGATTGCGTCTACCTGACGAATTCGCTCCTACCAGGTGGCGTAAGCGAGAATCCTGTCTCACCACAGCTCTCACCGCTGGTGTCCCCAGAATGGCTGGGCCCTCCTCTTCAGCTGCCAAGTCAGCAGAAACCTGTCTAACCTCATGGTCTCTCCTATCATTGCTATGCAGACGACACACAATTAATCTTCTCCTTTCCCCCTTCTGATGACCAGGTGGCGAATCGCATCTCTGCATGTCTGGCAGACATATCAGTGTGGATGACGGATCACCACCTCAAGCTGAACCTCGGCAAGACGGAGCTGCTCTTCCTCCCGGGAAGGACTGCCCGTTCCATGATCTCGCCATCACGGTTGACAACTCCATTGTGTCCTCCTCCCAGAGCGCTAAGAACCTTGGCGTGATCCTGGACAACACCCTGTCGTTCTCAACTAACATCAAGGCGGTGGCCCGTTCCTGTAGGTTCATGCTCTACAACATCCGCAGAGTACGACCCTGCCTCACACAGGAAGCGGCGCAGGTCCTAATCCAGGCACTTGTCATCTCCCGTCTGGATTACTGCAACTCGCTGTTGGCTGGGCTCCCTGCCTGTGCCATTAAACCCCTACAACTCATCCAGAACGCCGCAGCCCGTCTGGTGTTCAACCTTCCCAAGTTCTCTCACGTCACCCCGCTCCTCCGCTCTCTCCACTGGCTTCCAGTTGAAGCTTGCATCCGCTACAAGACCATGGTGCTTGCCTACAGAGCTGTGAGGGGAACGGCACCTCAGTACCTCCAGGCTCTGATCAGGCCCTACACCCAAACAAGGGCACTGCGTTCATCCACCTCTGGCCTGTTCGCCTCCCTACCACTGAGGAAGTACAGTTCCCGCTCAGCCCAGTCAAAACTGTTCGCTGCTCTGGCCCCCCAATGGTGGAACAAACTCCCTCACGACGCCAGGACAGCGGAGTCAATCACCACCTTCCGGAGACACCTGAAACCCCACCTCTTTAAGGAATACCTAGGATAGGATAAAGTAATCCTTCTCACCCCCTTAAAAGATTTAGATGCACTATTGTAAAGTGGCTGTTCCACTGGATGTCATAAGGTGAATGCACCAATTTGTAAGTCGCTCTGGATAAGAGCGTCTGCTAAATGACTTAAATGTAAATGTAAATGT
>NW_026285690.1:0-924 GCF_023373465.1 Oncorhynchus keta | reverse complement strand
CCAGAGAGACATCAGACATTGTAAGCATTTTATGTTTTACGGAAACATTGCTCACTCGGGATATGTTGTCAGAGTCGATGCAGCCATCGGGTTTCTTCGTGCAGACTGAAAAAAAATGTCTCTCTGGTAAGTGGAAGGGCGGGGGTTTATGAACATACAGTAGCTCAAGTCCTTTTGTTTACCTGACCTAGAAATCCTTACAATCAAATGCCGACCGCATTATCTCCCAAGACAATTCTCTTTGATTATAGTCACAGCTGTGTATACCCCCACCCCTTCCCCAGGAAACCAGATATTCTCAGGCTGCATTTATCAAATCAAAACCATTTTCTCATACCGCCCTATAGGCAGAAACTCATGCAGGATCTACCCGTGACTAAAACCATTCAACACTGGTCTGACCCATCGGAATCCACGCTTCAAGATTGTTTTGATCACGTGGACTGGAAAATGTTCCGGGAAGACAATAAAATCGATTTATTCGCCGACTCTGTGAGTGAATTTATTAGGATGTGCATTGGAGAGGTTGTACCCACTGTGACTATTAAAACCTACCCCAACCAGAAACTGTGGATAGAAGGCAGCATTCGCGCTAAAACTGAAAGCACTAACCACCGCATTCAACCATGGAAAGAGGTCAGGGAATATAGCTGAATATAAACAGTGTAGTTATTCCCAATCAAACAAGCAGAATGTCAGTATAGGGACAAAATGGAGTCGCAATTCAATGGCCCAGACAAGATACGTATATGTGGCAGGGTCTACAGGCAATTACGGACTACAAATGTATTCATAAAATGCCTGGATGTTTACAATTTCGGTGATTCTCTTAGAAATGGTTAAAAGTACTGTATAGCAACCCCAGGTGTAAAATTATACAAAGCAGCTACTTCTCAGAGAGTTTTGAATTGTCAAGAAGAGTTG
>NW_026285689.1:2500-5107 GCF_023373465.1 Oncorhynchus keta | reverse complement strand
AGAACTACAAGGCGGGATAATCAGAAATCATAATGCCTCTCACTCCTCACTCCTCACTCCCTCTGACTCACTCCTCGCTCCCTCTCTCTACTCCTCACTCACTCACTCACTCTCCTCCTCTCTCTCACTAACACTCACTCCTCACACATAACACTCACTCCCTCACTCACTCACTCACTCACTCACTCACTCATACTCACTCCTCACTCGCACATCTCACTCACTCACTCCTACTCACCTCCCTCCCTCTCACTCCCTCACCCACTCCACTCTCTCACTCACTCACTCACTCACTCACTCACTCACTCACTCACTCACACATTCACTCACTCACTCACTCACTCACTCACTCACTCCTCACTCACTCACTCCACTCACTCACTCACTCACTCACTCACCACTGCACTCCTCCCACCACTACCACTCACTCACTCACTCCTCACTCCTCCTCACTCACTCACTCACTCACTCACTCACTCACTCACTCACTCCACTCACTCCTCACATCACCTCCCTCACCTCGCTCCTCACTCCTCACTCACTCACTCACCTCACTCACTCTCTCCTCCTCACCCATTCCTCGCTCACTCATCACCTAACATCACTCACTCACTCACTCACTCCTCCTCACTCACTCACTCACTCACTCACTCCACTCCCACATTACACTCCACTCACTCCACACCACCAACAATCACTCACTCACTCCACTCACTCCTCACTCACTCACTCCCACTCACTCACCTCCACTCACACATTACACTCACTCACTCACACATAACACTCACTCACTCACTCACTCACTCCACTCACTCCACACATTCACTCCCTCACTCACATAACAATCACTCACTCACTCACTCCCACTCACTCACTCACTCACTCACTCACTCACTCACTCATTACACTCACTCACTCACACACTAGCCCTCCACTCACTCAGACTCACTCACTCACCCCTTACAATCACTTTCACTCACTCACCCGCTCCACTCACTCACTCACTCACTCACTCCTGCCTCTTCCTTGACCTGCACGGTGAACTTAAAAGCCTGGCTGAGTCTGTAATGTAAAAGAGGATTGTTCCCAGCAGGACGGAGGATGCTCCTTTCTCCTCCACTGAGCTCTCATCTTCTGTTTCCCACTGTGGCAGTAGGGGCTGCTTCGGCGGCTTCAGGAGAGGAAGGAAGGAGGAGGAGGGAGGGGAGGAGGGAGGAAGAGGAAGGAGGAGAGAGAGAGGAAAGGAGGGAGAGGAGGAGGAGAAGGGGAGGGAGAGGGGAGGGAGAAAGGAGGGAAAGGAGGAAGGAAGAGAACATCTTCTGTTTCCTGTGGCTTATTGAAGCTCTTCAGCTTTCCAGACTCAGCTGCTGCTGAGACATCAATGCTCCGGTCTCTAGTGGGTCTGGGTAGGAAACTGACACAGCAGGAGAGCCAGGGCAACATTTACACTGGATATAACCCCTCTCTCTCTCTTAGATAGATTTACTATAGAGGGGAGGAGAGGGGAGAGGAGGAGAGAGGGAGAGGAAGGGAAGGAGGGGAGGAGGAGGGAGAGGAGGGAAGGAGGAAGAGCAACTTTCCAGACTCAGCTGCTGCACAGACATCAGTACCCGGGTCTCCCTAGTGGGTCTGGGTAGGGAAACTGACACAGCGGAGAGCCGAGGCAACATTTACTGGATATAACCTCTCTCTCTCTCTCTTAAGATAGATTTACTATAGAGGGGAGGAGGGGAGAGGAGAGGAGGGGGAGAGGAGGAGGGGAGAGGAGGAGGGGGAGGGAGAGGAAGGAGGAGGAGGGGAGGGGGAAGGGGAGAGGAGGGAAGAGGGAGGAAGAGGAGGAGGAGGGGAGGAGAGGGAGGAGAGGAGGGAAAGGAGGAGGAGAGAAGGAGGAGGAGGGGAGAGGAGGAGGAGAAGGAGGAGGAGAGGGAAGGAGAGGAGGAGGAAGGAGGGAGGGGAGGAAGGAGGAGGAGAGAGAGAGGAGGGAGGGGGAGGGAGGAGGGAGGGAAGGAGGAGAGGGAAGGGAGGGGGGAGAGGGAGAGGGAAGGGAGAGGAGAGAGAGGGAGAGGAGAGAAGAGGGGGAGGGAGAGGGAGAGGGGAGAGGAGGGGGAGAGGGAGGGAGGGAGAGAGGAGGAGAGAGAGGGAAGGAGGGAGAGGGAGGAGAGGGGGAGGGAGAGGAGGGGGAGAGGAGAGGGAGAGGGGAGGAGGGGGGGAGGAGGGAGAGGGAGAGGGAGAGGGAGAGGGGAGGGAGAGGAGAGAGAGAAGGGAGGAGAGGTTGAGGAGGAGAGAGGGGAGAGGGAAAGGAGGGAGAGGGAGAGGGAGAGGGAGAGGAGGAGGAGGGAGAGGAGGAGGGAGAGGAGGAGGAGGGAGAGGAGAGGAGGAGGAGGGAGAGGGAGAGGGAGAGGGGGAGGGAGAGGAGAGGAGGAGGGAGAGAGGAGGAGGAGAGAGAGGAGAGGAGGAGGAGGAGTGGAGGGAGAGGAGGAGGGAGAGGAGAGGAGGAGGGAGGGAGGAGAGGGGGGAGGGGGAGAGGGAGGAGAGAGAGGGGAGAGGAGGAGGAGAGGGAGGAGAGGGAGAGGGGGAGGAGAGAGGAGAGGGAGAGGAGGAGGGGAG